>NC_057389.1:27040645-27340645 GCF_019320065.1 Cervus canadensis | reverse complement strand
AAATTTAGAACCTGTGTGCATGCTAAGTCTTTTTAGTTGTGTGTGACTCTATGCGACTCTATGGACTGTAGCTTACCAAGCTCCTCTGTCCAGGGACTCTCCAGGTAAGAATGCTGGAGTAGATTGCCATGTCCTTCTCCAGGAGATCTTCCCGACCCAGGGATCAAACCTGCATCTCCTTGGACTCCTGCATTGCAGGTGGATTATTAACTGCTGAGCCACCAGGGAAGCCCAAAATTTAGAACAAAGATAGTCAAAGGGGAAGAAAAGAATAACTCACTTCTTGACTAGCTATTTGGGAAAGAAAACACTATTTTTGAATCTCCACATCTCTCTTTTCATTAGAATTATTTGTAAGGATTCCAGCAAAGGTTATATTGGTAAGTGTATCAGCTATGATACAGCAGCCTGGGTTTGAATTATAGTTTTACTATTTAGTAGCTGAAGGTTCATGGCTGTACAAGTTATAAAACTCTCTGTGCTGCAGTTTTCTTCTTCCTCACAATCTGGGGAGAATGAAACGGAAAGGAATCATTTTACAAATAATTTTCTTCTTAATGGGTGGGTTTCTGCATATGCTTACCTCCTTGTGTTCCAAGCTCTCAGCATTATCTTGGGCCTTCTGTTTCCTCATTACTTTTTTATTTGCTGAGTATGTTACACAAAAACAAACAAAACAACAAAACCACCCACCCTGTGTGAATTGGTCACCAGTTTATGATATTATAACTTCCTGGGAGACTTTTGGGCAAGTCATTACTCTCTAGGGTACTAACTGCTCAAAACCTCCCAGGTCTCTATGCAATATAGCTCCCCGTTGCCCAGGTTTACCGCTTAATGATTTTTTTTTCTGAGATAATCACAGTGAAATCAGGTTCACTGATTTCACACATGTCTCTTACTGTGAGCCAGGTTGTTTGGGAAGCATTTTCTAGGATGGAGATGAATATGCAGGAGGGTAGCAGGCAGCCTTCTTGGGTGCAATGACTGTAAAAGGGGAGGGAAGGAGGCAAGATAGAGCAGAGAGATCTGTCTAGGTCCAGGCAGGCCTGGTGGGGGACACACCACCAGGATAACCCTTTAAAGACTTCCCAAATCAGAGCAAGAGGGGGAGAGTTTTACACCCACTCTCACCCCATTGACCAGTTTTAGATTCAGGTGGCCCCTGGAAGGGGCACCCTTATCAGCTGAAGCGACCCCAGAGAGACCAGACAACTGAGGTCTATTGGCAGGGAGCATCCCCAGCAGTTGTGAGAATACATCCTTCAGTCCTGAAAGGGAATCTAGAGGGCACACAGCCCAGGCTCCCAAACAGACCTCTGCAAAGATAAAGATGAAAAGTGAAAGTGTTAGTCGCTCAGTCGTGTCCAACTCTTTGTGACCCCATGGACCGTAGCCCACCAGGCTCCTCTGTCCATGAGGTTCTCTAGGCAAAAATAACTGGAGTGGGTTGCCATTCTCTTCTCCAGGGAATCTTCCTGACACTGGGATCAATCTCAGGTCTCCTACAGGCAGGCAGATTCTTTACCGTCTGAGCCAAGACCAAAAAGATCCAGTCTAGACTGTATCAGACAAAGTCCATATCGGTGTCACTAGCTGGCTTGTGACTCTTTAGCATGTCTTCTCTTGCCCTTGTAACAGAGTGCAAACTCCCTGCCTGACTGTCAAGCCCTACTGTAAACCTTTCTCTCACTCCTTCCTTTGTAACCTCAAACCACCAGAATGCTTTCTCCTTAGCTCTTGTGTTTCTTCCTCTGTATGGAATACCCTTTGACAATCCAAGCCCTGTCCACCCTGGAAGCATCCCCATCTGGTCCTTTACTGACCATTCCCCATCCTTGGCTGCCGGTTCCTAGTGCAACATACATTGATTGCTCCATCTGCCCCATTCTTCCGGGCCCTTCAATACACCCTGCTCTGCATAGCCATATACCTGGGTGATGTGTCTATCTTGCTCTGCCTCTGAGATATGAAGTCCCTTGAGGCATGAACTTTTGTGTGTAACTTCCAGTCTAAGGCCTGGGGCACAGTGTCCATCCATAGTACATTTACTCCTTAAAAATGCTCATGAATGACCTCACTGAGCGAGCTCTCCTCATACATGGGAGCCCCCCGCTTCACCATGTAGTAGACAAAGAGAAAAAGACAAATAAAAGGATGAGGGCCCCATTCAGATGTTCCCTTCACTCACATGGTACTTCAGGACAGGAAACGAAGATTTCCTGCCCATTCAAGTCACATTGTTTCTGTGGAAACTTAGCCACAGGCAGGTAGAAAGACATGTACATGAAATGAGTTAATCATGTATTGTATGAATTGGTTAACATTGAGTTCAAGGAGATCAGAAATTTTTGAAGAGTCCACATAATTTTGAAATTCATAGTCATTTCCTGAAAGTACCGTCTGGTAAAATTGGCTTATCACCTCACTTTTAATGCACATATGCGATTTCCTGCTTACAGTATTTCCCAAAGGGATGAGAAAAAAAAAATATTTTACAACTAGGGAAGTTTTATAAGAGGGATTATCTGTAGTTCCTGAATAAGAAGCCTTCTCCCTCTCCAGCACACCTGCAGCTCCTAATAACTGACTTACGCAATTTTCCTCCCCTTGAATCAAAATTGGCAATAAATGTTGTATATGTCTAAAAAAGTGAATTTTTGAATCTTGTGTTTACTGGTTCATGAAACTGATTTCCTCTAGTTCTCCAGTGTGGAGGGGTGGGTTTACAGGGAGCAATTAGGGATAAGATAGCCAAAGAAACACAGAGTCAGTTGAAAAAAGAAATCTGTGTGTCTGGCCCTCTCTATGAATTATGACTATTCAAGGGGGGAAAACTCTGAACCTTTGCCAGAAGACTGGCGTGTGAAGGAACAGCTGTAGTTTTCTGTTAGGGATTACAATGCGCTGCTTGTTCCATAAGGGGAGAGAGGGATCGCTTACCACAGCAACTCACACATTGCATGAGACACTGGTACATCTCTATCTCATGAAGCATTTTCTTCAACGGAAAAGGACTAGATATTTCAGGAAAGTCATTGGAGATCTTTGGGCACAGACATGCTGACCTTCCTGGTAGAAATTTGTAGCCTTTGTGATGTATGGACTCCGTCTCTATAGATGCCTTCATTGTGCTGTAACTTTGTTATACTGGGTGTATTGTTTAAACTGCTAACTTAGTTTCAGTTCTTTTCAAGGCTTGGGGAATTCTAATTAAGAGAAATAAAACCCTACTGTTTTTTTTCCTTGGTTGAGATGCAAATAACATTTTGAATTAGAGTGTAAGCAAGCACATAAACACGACACCAAGTTGGGACTTTCAATGGGACTCTAAAATGGAAATGTTTTAAACAGCAAAATACAAATGAGTGATGAAGCATGGGGAAGGAATGATAACCACATTGAAACATCTTTCATAGGAACCAGAATCTCTACCCTCACTATTGTTAGGTCTCTGAATCTGTGCTCACGTTAGGTCTGTTTGTTTATCAGCCCTGAGAACAGCGCTAACCAGCATGGGTTAAACTGAGAATACTCCTGTCCACCAGGGTCAAAGCAGTCGCATCTTTTTCTAACGCTAGATCTAAACAAACAAAAAGCTTATTAAAAGCTATTGGACAAATCACTTTCAATGAGCTATGATTGGTTTCTAACATGCAATTGAGGTTAATTTCCTAAATTTCTAAAATCAGTATAACAGTCAGATTCAATCTTGCTGGTTGAGCATATCAAGCACACTAATTTAAAATTTATCTCTGATCTGCTTTAGGAAGCCACATGTTTAGTCATAATGTCTATGGAGAGAGAAAGTAGAACCTGAGGCATTTAAACTGACCTTGAAGTTTTCTTTTTTTTTCTTTTTGGCTGGGTGAGGCAGGGAGAGTCTCAAGCAAAGAGGAGCAAGTTCAGAATTCACTATAAGAGGAGGCTTCTAGAAAGCAGTTAGCTTAAGGGTGGAGCATATACCAGCATTTGTGTCTTCCTGGATCATAGCCTTAGCTGTGAAGCTGCACTAATGGGCCAGTCGGTTCAGTTCAGTTATTCAGTCGTGTCTGATTCTTTGCGACCCCATGGACTGCAGCATGCCAGGCTTCCCTATCCATCACCAAATCCCGGAGCTTACTCAAACTCTTGTCCATTGAGTCGGTGGTGCCATCCAACTACCTCATCCTCTGTCATCCCCTTCTCCTCCTGCCTTCAATCTTTCCCAGCATCAGGGTCTTTTCCAATGAGTCAGTTCTTCGCATCAGGTGGCTAAAGTATTGAAGCTTCAGCTTCAGCGTCAGTCCTTCCAATGAATATTCAGAACTGATCTCCTTTAGGATGGACTGGTTTGATCTCCTTGCAGTCCAAGGGACTCTCAAAAGTCTTCTCTGACACCACAGTTCAAAAGCATCAATGGGCCAGGGGTTGTTCAAATTCAAGGGCAACTGAACCATAGTAGCTGGGAATGTGCCATCCACTTGTCATTAGAGAACCCCTCACATATAATTTAAATCTCTGGCATTTGTGGTGAGACTTTTACAGAAGAAGTAACTATAGGAGATGTGAATAATATTTTCCAAAAAGGTTCCAGTTGCCTGAAGCATTCTTTTGATTTAAAATGTCTGTTGACAGGTGTACTGAATAAAAAGAATATCTTCTCACCAAGATTTCACAAAATTGCTAAATGCTCATATTAATGATAAAAGACTTGAAGGAAAATAAGAGGAGCCCTCGCTGCATTTTACACTCTGTGTGCCCCAATCTCATATTAAAGTTCCAGAAAAATAACTCATTACCATTTCTATGAAGGACGTCCCTTTCTACTTCATTCACCAGGTTGTGCTTCTTTATTAACCCCCTGACTAAAGGAGTCTGCTTAGTATTTTGTCATTGACCTTTTATCTTTGTTCATGTTTTCTCTATAGTATCTTATGTGAGACTATGTCTTTTTAGAGTTGGTAATGTCTGCAATCTTTTTTTAATATTATACCAAAAAGCAAGTTCTTTGTAGTAGATTTAAGAACAATAGTTTTAAATCACAGTTCCTTTTTTAAGCATCTAATTTTTAAAAATTATTGTAAAATAATTTGAATAAGATAACATGAAATTTACTGTCTTAACCATTTTTAAGTATATAGTTCAGTATTAAGTATATTTCACAACATGCAACCAAACTCCAGAACTTTTTCATCTTATAAAACTGAAACTCTCTACCCATATTCTTTCCTCCCTCCAGGCCTGGTGACCACTATTCTACTCTATTTTTCTTTGAATGTGATTACTCTAGCTACCCATATAAGTGGAATCCTACAATATTTGTCTTTGTGAGTGGCTTATTTCATGTAATATAATGTCTTCAAGGTCCATCCATGTTGTAGAATGTGTCAGAATTTCCTTTCTTTTTAAAGCTGAATACTATTCCACTGTACTTATACACCACATTTTGTTTATCCATTCATCAGCAGGGTTGATGAGGATTCCCTTTTCTCCACACCCTCTCCAGCATTTACTGTTTGTAGATTTTTTGATGATGGCTATTCTTACCAATATGAAATGGTACCTCATTGTAGTTTTGATTTGATTTTCTCTAATAGTTAGTGATGTTGAGCATCTTTGCCTGTTTGTTGGCCATCTCTAGGTATTCTTTGGAGAAATGTCTATTTAGATTTTCCACCCATTTTTTGATTGGGTTGTTTTGCTTTGTTTGATATTGAACTGCATGAGCTGTTTGTTTGAAAATTAATCCCTTGTCAGTTGCTTCATTTACACTTATTTCTCTCCCATTCTGAGGGTTGTTTTTTCATCTTATTTATGGTTTTATTTGCTGTGAAAAAGCTTTTAAGTTTCATTAGGTTCCATTTGTTTATTTTTGTTTTTATTTTCTTTAGGAGGTGGGTCAAAAAAAATCTTGTGATTTATGCAAAAGAATATTTGCCTATATTTTCTTCTAAGAGTTTTATAGTGTCCAATCTTACATTTAGGTCTTTAATCCATTTTGAGTTTATTTTTGTGTATGGTGTTAGGAAGTACTCAAATTTCATTATTTTACATGTAGCTGTCCAGTTTTCCCAGCACCACTTATTTTTTCAGGGTGATAGAAATTTTACTTATTTTTCTTCTCATAAAAAATTTGTAATTGGAGGGAAATTAAACAACAATGTGACTAGCACCACTTATCGAAGAGAGACTTTTTTTCATTGTATCTTCTTGCCTCCTTTGTCATATATTACGTGACCATAGGTGTGTGGGTTTATCTCTGGGCTTTCTATCCTATAACATTGGTCTATATTTCTGCTTTTGTGCCAGTAACCTACTGTTTAGATGACTATAGCTTTTTACTATAGTCTGAAGTCAGAGAGCTTGATTCCTCCAGTTCTGTTTTTCTTTCTAAGCATTGTTTTAGTTATCTGGCATCTTTTGTGTTTCCATACAAATTGTAAAAAAAAAAAAAAAATTTGTTCTAATTCTGTGAAAAATGCCCTTGGTAATTTAATAGGTAGTACAGTGAATCAAGAGGCAGGTCAGGTGGTCTGGCATTCCCATCTCTTTCAGAATTTTCCACAGTTTATTGCGATCCACACAGTCAAAGGCTTTGGCATAGTCAATAAAGCAGAAATAGATGTCTTTCTGGAACTCTCTTGCTTTTTCGATGATCCAGTGGATATTGGCAATTTGATCTCTGGTTCCTCTGCCTTTTCTAAAACCAGCTTGAACATCTGGAAGTTCTCTGTTCATGTATTGCTGAAGCCTGGCTTGGAGAATTTTGCACATTACTTTACTAGCATTTGAGATGAGTGCAATTGTGCGATAGTTTGAGCATTCTTTGGCATTGCCTTTCTTAAGGATTGAAATGAAAACTGACCTCTTCCAGTCCTGTGGCCACTGCTGAGTTTTCCAAATTTGCTGGCATATGGAGTGCAGCACTTTCACAGCATCATCTTTCAGGATTTGAAATAGCTCAACGGGAATTCCATCACCTCCACTAGCTTTGTTCGTAGTGATGCTTTCTAAGGCCCACTTGACTTCACATTCCAGGATGTCTGGCTCTAGGTGAGTGATCACACCATTGTGATTATCTGGGTCATGAAGATCTTTTTTGTATAGTTCTTCTGTGTATTCTTGGCACCTCTTCTTAATATCTTCTGCTTCTGTTAGGTCCATTCCATTTCTGTCCTTTATTGAGCCCATCCTCTATGCAGGTCAGGAAGCAACAGTTAGAACTGGACATGGAACAACAGACTGGTTCCAAATAGGAAAAGGAGTACATCAAGGCTGTATATTGTCACCCGTTTATTTAACTTATATGCAGAGTACATCATGAGAAACGCTGGGCTGGAAGAAACACAAGCTGGAATCAAGATAGCTGGGAGAAATATCAGTAACCTCAGATATGCAGATGACACCACCCTTATGGCAAAAAGTGAAGAGGAACAAAAAAGCCTCTTGAAAGTGAAAGAGGAGAGTGAAAAAGTTGGCTTAAAGCTTAACATTCAGAAAACTAAGATCATGGCATCTGGTCACATCACCTCATGGGAAATAGATGGGGAGACAATGGAAACAGTGTCAGACTTTATTTTTTGGGGCTCCTAAATCACTGCAGATAATGATTGCAGCCATGAAATTAAAAGATGCTTTCTCCTTGGAAGGAAAGTTATGACCAACCTAGATAGCATATTAAATAGTAGAGACATTACTTTGCCAACCAAGGTCCGTCTGGTCAAGGCTATGGTTTTTCCAGTGGTCATGTATGGATGTGAGAGTTGGACTGTGAAGAAAGCTGAGCGCTGAAAAACTGATGCTTTTGAACTATGGTATTGGAGAAGACTCTTGAGAGTCCCTTGGAGTGCAAGGAGATCCAACCAGTCCATCCTAAAGGAGATCAGTCCTGGGTGTTCATTGGAAGGACTGATGCTGAAGCTGAAACTCCAATACTTTGGCCACCTCATGCGAAGAGTTGACTTATTGGAAAAGACCCTGACACCGGGAGGGATTGGGGGCAGGAGGAGACGGGGACGACAGAGGATGAGATGGCTGGATGGCATCACTGACTCGATGGGCATGAGTTTGAGTAAATCTGGGAGTTGGTGATGGGCAGGGAGGCCTGGCGTGCTGCGATTCATGGGGTTGCAAAGAGTTGGACACGACTGTGCAACTGAACTGAACTGAACAGTGAATCAATAGATGGCTTTGGGTAGTATAGTTATTTTCACAATATTGATTTTTCCAATCCAATAACATGGCATATCTCTCATTCTGTATTTTTTTTCTTTCAATAATATCTTATAGTTTTTCTGAGTACAGGTTTTTTGCCTCCTTAGGTAGGTTTATTCCCAGATATTTTATTCTTTTTGCTGCAGTGGTGAATGGGATCGTTTCCTTAATTTTTCCTTCTGATTTTTTTGTTGCTAGTGTACAGGAATGCAAGAGATTTCTGTGTACTGATTCTGCAGCCTGCAACTTTACTAAATTCATTGATTAGCTCTAGTAGTTTTCTGGTGGCATCTTTAATGTACAGTATTATGTCAACTACAAACAGTGACAATTTTACTTCTTTTCCAATTTGGATTCCTTTTGATCCTCTCCCTGGGTCTGCTCTCCAAAGCCTACACTTGAGCACCCAGCTCCCACCAGCACTAGCAGCTTCCCACCTCAGGCGGGCGCACCCGGGTCTGATTCCCGAGGAGGGTTTGACAGTGGCAGGAATCAGGACCGCGGAGCTTACAGGGGCCTGGAGGTAGGAGTGGGATTTGTAATGGCGGGCCCGCCCTTTGCACGCCATTCAACAACGGTGCCTTGCTTCTACAACACCCTGGATTTCTTCTGAAAACCTTCCTGGTTGTGGAACTCCTTATTCCTTCCCTGTCTCTTCAGGCTATCTTTTCAAAGCCAACAGCTGTCGCCTCCTGGGTCCACTCTCCAAACCCCACTTTCGAGCACCTAGCCCCGCTCTGCACCAGGAGACACAAACTCGGGCTGGGGGGCACAGGGCGGAAGCACAGACACGCGGACCATGAGTGCAGTTCTTACTTTGTCCTGCCTTCCACAGACCGAAGGCTGCCTTTTCCTCCAATTCCCCAAAGGTCCCTTTCTGCCTCAGCTGCTTTCCCCTCTGTGAATGGGCTTTTCTGAGTGCAAGAGCCTCTCCTCACCTTCAGTTCCCTGCCAGGGGTGCTAGTCTCGTCCCATTCCCTCTTTTTTTTTTTTTTCCTTACTTTCTTCCTACCCAGTTGCATGGGGATTTTTCTTGCCCTTCTAGGTGTGTGAAGTTTTCTGCTAGTGTTCAGCAGGTGCTCTGTGAGAACTGTTCCATATGTAGATGTATTCTTGATGTATTTGTGAAGAGAGGCAAATTCCATGTCCTCTTATTCCACCATCTTGACCCATTTTTTAATTAGGCTATTACTTTTTATTGTCCAGTTGTAAGAGTTCTTTATATATTCTGGATATTAGTCCCTTATCATATAGACAATTTGCTAATATTTTCTCCCAGTCTATAGATTACACTTTCATTCTGTTGATTCTATCCTTCAGTGCTTTGTTATGGTTCATTTTATTTACTTTTATGTTTGTTGCCCACAACCATTGTCAGTCATTTGAGATTTGTGCATTGTATAGAGACTTAGAATTCTACATCAGCAGTTGAATTTAATACTGTTCCCATTTGGCAATAATTTCTAGCAGTTTTTCAGGTTCTTAAGCTTGATAGACAAGATGATGACTCTACCCTTTTAAAGGGTTAATTAGTTTGGTGAAAATATAGAGATTGGAGTATATTTAGAGAACTACCTTTTTTGTCCAGCCAAATTTACGCTACTCATTTTTTTTCAGTCAAAGGCTGAAGGGGTTTTTCATTACCATGTATATTTAGCTCTCTCAAGCATAGTAAAAAGAAATGATGCTTTTAACATATAGTCAGAAATCTGTGCATTCAAACATGACAGAGAAAAGCAAGAGATGTTGTTCCTCTAAGTAACTATAATTATCCAACATGCCTTTCTCCAAAAGCCAAATCTTTTGATCTTCATTGAGACCGAACAGGAGTTTCTTTGTATAGTCTTAGAAGCCCTGAATGCTGAGATGCTAACTCTGGGGGCTAAGATATTAAAGAAGCTCTCTTTGTGCTAAGAGAGTTGCTGCTTAACATTTGTGTGAGACTTATTTACCCCACTTTAGTGAAAGTATTACTGTGGGGTTGTAGTCTCCTGGTGGAAAATATGGTTGTAAAATATCAATAAAAATTATATGCAGGAAAATTTTACAGGAAAAAGGGAGAAAAGAGCAATAAGAAAAATATAAGCATTTGTTATTCTTCTCAAATCACTACCATTAAAATTTTCTTTTGCCTTTTCCCCTCCATTTAATTGTGACACACATTAAAATAATTGCCCTATGGTGTGTTTATGCTAAAAAAAGTTAGCATTTTTAACATACCTATATTTAAGCAATAAGAAGTATTTCATTTTCCTTTTTTCCATGATAATTCAAAAACTAAAACAAACCATTAGTCTCTATCTTTACTAGCAGACAGATTCTTACAGGTCATATCTGAATTTGATCTTTGTAGAACTTTCAAGGCCTCAAGGCTATGTCACACTTTGCTGTCATTTGCCACTTTTAACTCTTAGTGTACTGGGAGAGGGTGCATTTCTGCTGATCATGGATAACTTTTTGTTCTCATATATGAGAGATTTATAAGCACCTGAACAACTTCATATTAAAAAGCAGAGATATTACCAACAAAGGTCCATCTAGTCAAGGCTATGGTTTTTCCAGTAGTCATGTATGGATGTAAGAATTGGACTATAAAGAAAGCTGGGCACCAAAGAATTGATGCTTTTGAACTGTGGTGTTAGAGAAGACTCTTGAGAGTCCCCTGGACTACAAGGAGATCCATTCAGTCCATCCTAGAGGTGATCAGTCCTGAGTGTTCATTGGAAGGACTGATGTTGAAGCTGAAACTCCTTGGCCACCTGATGCGAAGAACTGACTCATTGGAAAAGACCCTGATGCTGGGAAAGATTGAAGGTGGGAGAAGAAGGGGATGACAGAGGATGAGATGGTTGAATGGCATCACTGACTCAATCGACATGGGTTTGAGTAAATTCCAGGAGTTGGTGATGGACAGGGCAGCCTGGCATGGTGCAGTCCATGGGGTTGCAAAGAGTCAGACACGACTGAGCAACTGAACTGAACTGAACTGAATAACTTCATGATAACTGTATATCACCTTCTTGAGATGGGAGTCTGGTTGAATGATACCTCTGTGGCTCTTTCTGTGAATATCTGACTATCTGTGGAAAGACAAATTGACTTATTACATTAAAAGCAATATTTCTTTTCTCTTTATTTTTGTGTTACCTAGATATTAATACTATGTTATTTTTTGTATCAGGAGAGAAAATGTTACAGTGAGGAAATTTAGAAATAAATGGAATGAAAAAGTAGAAATAAATGATGAGTAAAGAGGAAAAAAGGATAACAATTAGAAGGAGGAAGTAGGGAAGAAAAGAAAAAGTAAAACAGAAGATTTTGATCTGCCCCTCTGCTAATTTTCTATGGTTTGGAGATTTATACTGTAATTATTATTCCAATGACCTTGTATATTCAGAGTATGGTAAAATGAGAAGAGCTGGTTAACTGGGAATCCAAGCTAAAGGAGCCTTTGAAAGAACTTCATCTAGCTTAGCCCCACAATTGCTGGGGAGGAAATCATACTGTGAAATGGTTTCACCAAATTTTTCCTTATAGTTAATAGTCAAACTGGAATAAAAACTCATGACCACGTCAGTGTTATAAAGTGACCATCTCAAAATTTAATGAAGACCACCCCCATACATTGAAAGTTGAAAGTGAAAGTGAAGTCGCACAGTCGTGTCCGACTCTTTGCGACCCCACGGACTGTAGCCTACCAGGCTTCTCCGTCCATGGGATTTTCCAGGCAAGAATACTGGAGTGGGTTGCCATTTCCTTCTCCAGGGTATCTTCCCGACCCAGGGATTGAACCCAGGTCTCCTGCATTGCAGGCAGATGCTTTACCCTCTGAGCCACCAGGAAGCCTGACCTTATATGTTCTGGATTATATGATTGCAGTCTACGTGACTCCTGCCCTTGGTGCTGTGAAACACAGTGGGACTGGGTCAGAGGTCCTGGAGAAGGAATCAGAAGCAAATTTAGGCCCTGACACAGGAGGCAAATCTCCTCACATTTCTGGTCCAAATAAAAGTGTTGGACTGATGACTTAAGTCTTCTCCAGGTCTGAAAATTGATTTCTAGGAATATATCCTCATTCAAGCTTGCATGGAACTCCCCACAGGCTCAGTCAGGGAGCACATTTCCCAGAGCAATGTAGCCTAGTTATCAGCATACAGCCTGTGGTCTCAAAACAGTGAGCTTTGCTTCTTTCTCACTTTGAAACAATCAGAGCCACATTCATCTCTATCCATACCACACAAGTGTGTATTCCTGAACTGGCCAAAGTTGCTAGATGGCTCAAAAGGGAAGCAAATTTTTCTTTTTCTTTGTAAAATTCTCTGCAGAGAACAAAACAAATGATATTAGAAGACCACACAACTTCAACTCCTGTGCTAGGCTCTGTATATCATCCTAGAGAGGACAGGCCCCTCTTCTCCAGCCCTGAAAAGTCTAAAAAATAAACCTTAAATTTTTACAGCATGAAGTGAACTTTATTGCACTGTGGAAAGAACCTCAAAAATAGACTTGGTTTACTGAATAACAAAAGAATGAAAACAGATGTAAGACTTTTGCAAACAGTAGAAAATGGTCTACAGATGGATGGATGGATTGCCATAAGAGCTGATGTACTTGTAACTAAGTAGGGGGAGCAAACATCCTGTTTGGCCTGGGACAGTCCTGATGGCTTCTGTTATTCCAGTGTAATTGCCATCAACACCTGCTTTCACTTCAGAGGTGTTCCAGCTGAGACACTGAGAGTCATGGTCACCCTTCAAAGAAGCCACAGTGGTGAAAGTACGTCTTCCCCACTCCAGGAGTTGGGGAGCAGCTCTCTTCACGCCTCCCTTTGAAGGTCCTCACCTGGAATTTTAAATTCAAGAACACGGGCCACTGGTATATCCATTAGAACCAAGTTGATCATCTCACTTCAATTGCCTATCAGTCTAATCATGAGAACGCTGTTTGATCATACTTCTGGCTGATCCCACAATTATCTGGGCCCATATGAAGGCAGATTGCCAAAGGCGGCATGCCAAGGCAGCGTGGCATCTTTTGAACCATGTATCATAATACTAGCAAGAGACCTTCTTCTTAGTTGAGAAACACTGACTCTTCACAGCTAACAGGTTAGCCCTTATTCTCCCCTTTGTGGAGGGGTGTGTGTTAACTGTTAACATGAGCCATATGCCAACACCAATAAGAAGGAACAGTTTTGTACTGGAACACAAAATTTAAGAGCTTACTTGTGGGCAAGAGAAGTGGACTATCAAACCATTGTGTGTTTTAACAAACATGAGCCAAAATAAATTTTCAGATGTTTTCTATGAATCTTGTGATTGGAAAGAGGGATGGCTGTTGCTGGGCAAGACAGGGCTTGTAGCATCATCGCTCATGTGGAAAGTTGGATCCTTGCATCTGGGGCTTCTTCAGGAAGTGCTGAGCATCCCACAACACAGAGAAACACATGTGAATGCACAGGGCATCCTCTGTTCCCTGTGAACCCAGACACATACTTGGGGGCTAAAGAAAAGGGGATGAACCATCCACAGGAAACATATTTATTTTGCAGCTCCCTCTTTTTTTTCTGGGGGTTGGTTTTAGTTTTAATTTTTTTTTTTTAGAAATATATGGTGAATAAACTGGGAAGATTCATTTTTGCTTTATAACAGAATTTCTCTAAACAGGTAGATGAGATGTCTCTGTAATAGCCAATAATCATCCATATCAGTATAATGTATGAGAAGAGCAAAAAGGATAAGATATATATGACCTATGAACATATGTGCAAGGGGGAAAAATCATTTTTAAAATTTTTGTATTTTTTTCCTGCAGAAAATACTAACTGGAAATTTAAAGTGACCATGTCTTACTCAAGATTTTTTTTTAATTGAAGCACTCATAAAGTATTTCAGAGTAACACAATCAGAATAAATTACTCACTTGTTCTTAAGACAGAAATATTAGTATTAATATTATTGATATTAGTATTTAAGTAGAAGAAAAAAGGAGCCACTTATTATAAAAATATTTTGATAAACTCAGACTGAGTTTTCTGAAAACAAGACCACTCCCATGTCAAGCTTATTTGTCCCATCTAAAATTTTTGTTTTGTTTTTAAGAAATTTCTCATCAGCCATATCCCTGAAGCGGTGTCTTTCTATAATATTCCTTTGATGTTTAAGTAAAGCTTTCTCTTTCCTTCTTGGTTCTGGGAGCCATTTCAGCTAACTTCTGAACACTTTTTAAGGATCACAAAAGGAACTAGATTGAACTAAATTGCATTCTTTTTTGACTTAAGGTAGAGTCTTGTCTCTCATAGTTATTTGGCCAATGTATTCCAGGGAATTTTCCTAAGCTATAAAATGAGGAGAATCAAATAGGAGTTCCAGAATATTTGTGTATGATTTTGGCATCATATTAATATTTGCATAGACCTCCATGGAACACAAAGTTTGCTTTCTGCCTAAAAACATTTGTTTGCTATGCTTGATTTAATTTTTTCTCCCAGTATCACATCTCATCTCTCTTCGGACTCACTGCATCATTACTAAAAATATTTATCGATCATAAAAATGTCTCATAAATTGACTAATGATAGTAAATAGGTATAAGTAGTCCTTGAGAGCTTTTCCATCATAGAAATTATTCCAGTCTTTGAAGGTTTTTTTTTTTTTCTTTTCTTTCTTTTTTGCTTCAAAGTTTTGTTTTTGTTCCACTAAAGAGACTATTTCAAGTTGGATACTCTTAAATAACATTCTGGGGGCAGCTCACTCCTCTTGTTTTTTTAAAAATGTCTCGTTTATAAGGAAAAAAATCTAGAAGTGAGAGGGAACGAAAAGAGAGGAAAATAATTCTGAGAGTCACTGAGGAAAGGAAGATCATCACCTTGCCTCTGGGCTCCCATAGTCCTTGAAGAATTCTCTCTCTCAGGGCACCCATCACCACTGTTCTAACTACTCTTTCACGTGACTATTTCCCTCATCTTTTAATGGCTTGATTGCTTTAGAAAAGATCTTTCCTGAGAATATAAGTGAAAGAATCTTGAAGTCCCACTTCTCAAGGTGTAATGGCTTACTAGCATTTGTAAGTTTTTTAAAAATTAAATAAAAACCTGAAGATTTAGACTGCATCATTGTCTCTTTTACTTACAAAAGAGACTAGAAAGATGTGATGCCTTGTTGGTGTTGTTCAATCAATGAGTCATGTCCGACTCTTTGCAACCCCATGAACTGCAGCACACCAGTATTCCCTGTCCTTCACTATCTCCAGGAGTTTGCTCAAACTCATGTGCATTGAGTCAGTGATGCCACCCAACTATCTCATTTTCTGTTGTCCCCTTCTCCTTCTGCCTTCAATCTTTCCTAGCATCAGGGTCTTTTCCAGAGTCGGCTGTTTGCATCAGGTGGCCAAAGCATTGGAACATCAGCTTCAGCGTCAGTCCTTCCAATAATATTCAGGGTTGGGTTTTCTTTAGAATTGGCTGGTTTGGTCTCCTTGCATTCCAAGGGACTCTCAAGAGTCTTCTCCAACACCACAACTGGAAAGCATCAATTCTTCAGTGCTCAACCTTCTTTATGGTCCAACTCTCACATCCATACATGACTACTGGAAAAACCATAGCTCTGACTATACAGATCTTTGTAGGCAAAGTGATGTCTCTGCTTTTTAATATGCTGTCTAGGTTTGTCATAGTTTTTCTTTCATGGAGAAATCTTTTAATTTCATGGCTGCAGTCACCATCTGCAGTGATTTTGGTGTCTAATTCTTATTAAAACATTTTACTGTTATAAAAATCATTGCATAATTTACTAAAAACTCTTTTAAAATAGATGCTTCCTTTGCTTTTAAGGCTGAAATACCAGTCTTAACTTTTCATCACTGTTCTGGGTTTAACCTTACTTGAAATAAAAATCATGTCCAGTTTTCTCACACATCAGGTTTATACCTAGGTGAAGACATTTGCTTTTTTCAGAGCAGTGATCTGATTACTTTCCTTTAAAAGATAATGTCTCAGAGGACTAGGATTCATCAGTATTTATATTCCATTTATTTGCATTCTATCCCTTTGAGAAAATGGCAAATCCTTTTGGTACACCAGCAGGAGAAGGGATGCACTTATGTACAAAAGCAGAAACAACTTTTGTTTTTGACAATTTTTTTCATCCAGTTCAAACAAGGATTTTTGCACAATCCATCAGTTGATTTTACCATATAGTGAATCTGACTCAACTGTTTAATTGACGGGAAACTGGTATTTGAATGGACTTAGATTTTTTAAATTTTTATTTTAAAGAAAAGAGCTCAGCCTCCAGAAATACCATTTTAAAAATCAGAGCTTAATTCCTTTTCAGAATTACAATCAGTCAACTCTCTCTTGCGCCTTATTCTTTTTTTTACATAGTAGTTTTTTAAGTCATTTGTTAACCATTTTATAGCCATTCTACAGCTTCATGAAGCGGTGTGTATCTCAGTAAACAAGATTGATAAGTACTGATCAAAATGAAATAAACTGACACATTAATATTCGTGCAGAGTTTTATCTAATAAACAACTGATGGTCACCAGGTTTAGCTGGTCCATTATCTTGTGCATTAATTGTATGATACTACTTTCTCCAACTCAATTTTGTGCCCATTTGTTCTATTTAAAAATATCTTTAATTAATATATAAATCCTAGAATAAAATGGAAGATACTAACAGTGCTAAGAAGACATTTTTTCTAGTGATTATAATCTTTATTGGATATATATTCTGTATTGATGAAAAAAGTACACTTCTGCATTTAAAGCAAAACTTATTTGGCTTTATTTTTGACAAAAATTCATTTCTAAAACCATAGTTCTTTATAATATCAGAATCACTTAGGTTTTGATCAGATTTACAAAGAGAAGCTTAAAAACATTTTTGCGTCTTTTACAAAACTTTTTATAAAACATTTCTCCTTAATTTGATGATGATGCATCTTAGTAGAGTTTTCCTCACATTTCTTATCCTTGAGGTTTATTGAGCATCTAGGATCTGTAGGTTTATAGTTTCATCATTTTCCTCAATTATTTCTTCAACTAAGTGTATGTCTCACCCCCTCTCCTCTCCTTTGGGAACTCTAATTGTATGTATATCTGATCATTTGAAGTCATCACACAGATCACCAATACTGTGTTCTTTTTTATTGTTTACACACTCTTTCCCATGATTTTTATTCTATTGCTATGTCTTCAAGCTTCATAATCTTTTCAACTGTAAGTTTTGATCTTCTGTTAATCTTACCTGGTAAATTTTTAAATCAGACATGTGATTTTAATCACTCTAAGCTAATTTGGGGTTGCTTTTATATTTTCCATGTCTTTGCTTGTTCAATACTTCTAACTTGTTCAATGGATGGAATACAATTATAGCAATAACTGTGTTTTTTTGTTTGTTTTTTCACTATGTTGGGAGGCTTACAGGATCTTAGTTTCCTGACCAGGAACTGAACCTGGCCCACTGCAGTGAAAATGCTGAGTCCTAATCGCTAGATCACCAAGGAATTTCCTAGTAATAGCTGTTTAAATGTCCTAATGTAATTCATCATGTGTTATCTCAAAAGTTAGATGCAAATGGTTGGTTCATTTCATTATTTTTCTTTTTTCTTTTTTTGTTTTGTTTTGTTTGTTTCTGTGTTTTTCACATCCCTTTGAGTCCAATGGGCAGAGGAGCCTGGTGGGCAACAGTCCATAGGGTCACAAGGGGTCAGACATGACTGAAGTGATTGGGCACACCCGCACACATAGATTGCAGACACTGTGAGTGGTACTTTGTTGGGTGCTGGATATTTCTGTATACCTGCAAATATTCTTGAGCTTTGTTCTGGTTCTGAGATCCCATTTGTTCCTATTGGGTCTTGCTTTGAAGCTTTGTTAGCAGAACCACAGCCGCATTTAGTGTGAGGTTAATTTTCCCCATGGTTGTTGTAAGACACTTCTCTGTACTATTAAATGCCCTCTGAATTAAGAGGTTCTCCCCGCTAACTGTTGGAGCAGGCACTATTCCTGGCCCGTTGTGATTTCTGGGTACTGTTTCTTCTCATTCTTTTGAGTCTCTCCCCCAGGTTCAGGTAGTTTCTTCACACACTTGCCCTAATCACCCCATGGCTGAATGACCCTCTGCAGACCCCTGATGTTCTCTGGACAGCCTTCTTCTCTTTGCTCCTCTGCCATCTGCAAGTACCTTGGCTTTCTCAGACCCACAGCTGCTTCGTCAACGTAAGAGATCAGTGGGCCCTGCCCAGCTTCCCCCTCCTTTCCTGTGGCCTGGACACTTTCTCTAGGCAGTAAATGATGCAATCTTAGAAGTCAACTGATTTGTTTTCCATCTCTCAGAGATCCTTCTTCACATGATGCCCACTGTTTTGAAAGTTGTTGCTTGCTCTATTTTGTCTGGTTTCCTAATTATTTCATGCAGAAGGATAAATTCAATCCTTACTCTTCCATCAGAAACAGATTTTACAGGATGGCTTTTAATACAAAATTATTTTATATCAGCCCCCTATTTCCAAATCTCTAAATAGTTTCCTTCTAACACTCCTGACCAAGGTCTACAGGACACTGTGATCTCATCTATCATCTTCACTCCATTTGACTTCCAGAGATTGTCTTCTTTGCTCCCAATTTGCCAAGCTTGTTCTTGCCCCAGGGCCTTTGCTCTAGTAGACCTCTCCACCTGGAAGATCTTTTTCTCAGGTTTTCTAAAAACTGACTCTTATTCCCTCAGGACTCCACTCAAAAATCATCTCCTAAACAGGGCCATCCTATCTAAAAGAGCTCTGCATATCCCCTTCACTGTATTTCCTTACACTGCTTTACTTTTCTAATGATCCCTTATGCTTGATATTATGTAATTACTTGCTCATTGTCTGTTTCTCCGGTAAGGGGAATGACTTTTTATTATTTACGGCTTTATCATCTGAGCTTACAACATTGCCTGCCACTAAGTAAGTGCTCATGACATATTCATTTGTGTATATGGATGGATGGATGGATTTACATAACCTTGAAGTTAAAAGGGTAACAGAGGATCTGTATAGGAAGTTAGGTACTGATCAACATTTCAGACAGTTCTTATGTCATCCACTGGCAGTAGGTGGCTCAAGAAAGAAACATTTTTTGGTAGAAAAGAGAGTTTAAAAATCACTTTCTTCTTCTGGCTCATTCAGAATCCAACCATCACCCAGCAGTCAGTAGCTGCAAGTGTTAAAAGTTTGCTCTGATAACTTCCCACCCTGTTTTTTGTTTCTTTTCTTGTTGCTTTAGCTGTTGTTTCTGTTTCCTTTTATCTGACAAAATTCTCTGTGGCTTGAAAAGCAAGCTCCCTACTCCATGGAGGGCTGCATTCATGGTTCTTTTGTCTTAATTCCTATAGGGCTACTTACTTTTGCCTGTAGGACTTTTGTTATATGTCCGACAGTCCCATTCTTTTGTGAAGCCTGACACAACTCTGTCACTTTATAAGACAAAAAGATAAGCCTTCAGCTGCAGTGGATACATCCTGCCAAAACTCCTATACCATCTTAAGTCATCTTTAGGAACACATTTCTTTCCACTAATATATCTATCACATATCTTTAGTTTGGCTGAAGTCACTCTGTCACTTGAGTTTGTTACTGAAATGCCAAGCATACTCAAAGATAGCATTCTCTACACCATGGTTTCAAGATACAAAATGTATAAGTTGCTATTATTAAATATGATTAGACCTGGTACAGTTGATATCTTCATTGAATTTTAAATACAAAAATCTAATTATTTTTCCTAGATGAAAACAATTCTGCTAAGAAATGAATATATGAATTTTATCTATGTCCCTCATTTATAAATATATACATTTGTAAAATAATACAGAATACTTCCTGGGAGAAGGCTCTTCACTCCCCACCCCAAACTCGAGGATAAAATTAAATTTAGTGACTTACCAACTTATGCACAGACATCCTTGCCCTAAAATGTGATGGTAGAAATGATGGGAGACGTTTTAATTCTTGGGGCAGAGACAGAGGACCTGGATTTACAGGTTAAGATTTCTTGACATGATAAACTCCTACTTCTATGATGGTTGTAGATGGGCACATCATTTCAAGAATATTTACGATTGAAGTTGTTCATGAATTGATCTGGGAAACTAACTGCTGTATATAATATTGTTTCTATAGGGCAATGAATTCTGAATTTCAAATAACCACCTTATAGCTAAACTGTTAAAACACAATTCATCTCTAAGTAAGGATCCATCTATATTCAGGGAACAGAAAGACATAATTGTCAGTAAGTGCCTCTGGGGGCAAGAGATTTATTAATTCTCATAGGGCAAAGTAAATCCCAAGAAGGGAGAGGTTGGTCTTCTTTTGAAAGAGAATGTGAATTAGGAAAGGGATCTGACTCAAAATCCCAACTCTGTTATTCCCAGCCTATTTCCTCATCTATCAACTCATGACACTTGGCCTTGATCTGTTCTTTAATTCTTAACGATTGAAGGATCAGAAGATTGGTTTGACGCGGCCTCGTTGCTAATATTGAATCATGTGACTACTGAATTTTGAGTCTTTGCGATGTCAGAAGTGGAAGTGGCAACGTGCAACTCCCCTGAAGCCAGCAGGATTACCAGCCATCCTCTGGGACCAGCTCTGTGGTCGCTGATCGGTCACTAACTTGCATCCATCTCTTTGTGACCCCATGGACAGCAGCATACCAGGCTTCCTTGTCCTTCACTATCTCCCGGAGTTTGCTCTAGGCAAAAGCGAAAAGATGCCTAACTTAGTCTTCAATCCTCCTTTCCTCATCCTACTGCTATTCTTCTTGGTGCGTTAAGATTTCCTCTGACTTCATAGTCTTCCTTACTGCTGTTAAAACATCCATTAAAAAAAGTTTAAATGATGAAAAAGACTCTATAAATTTCTTACTGGAGGGCATGCTTTATAACAGAAGATAAAGCCTCTATTAAGCCAAAGGAATGCATATCTAACTGTTGAATCTTAGGCATTAATGTGTTTGTTGGGGAGAGGCTCAATGAAAAACGGATTTTTTTTTAACACTTAAGAAATCATACTGTTAATACATAAATTGCCAATTTATTCCGCTAGCCTTTGAGAAGCTGATAGTAGAGTGATGGTTCTCAACTCTGTCTACATATTACAGTCTGTATGTTTTTAAGAATTATTTGGTGCCACAACCTTGCCCACAAAAATTCTGTCTTATTTGTTCCAGGGTAGAACCTGGACACCGGGGTATTTTTTAATGCTTTGCAAGTAATTCCACTGGGAAACCAGAATTGAAAGTCCTTCTTATACAGGTACCAAAGACCCTGTGCCCTTTCCTCCAGAGACCCCTTCTTTTCAACTCCCCCTGCCCCTGCCTCTAGCGGGCCTGACAGTTCACCTCTGTCTCACTTTTGCCTCCCTGCAATAGGGCTATGTGGGCCAGGGTGTCCATCCACAGCCCTAGGATGGAGGAGCAGCATTTCGCTGCCTGGAAAGCGAGGTTCTCTGAGAGGAAGATGGCAGGGGGCCCCTGACTTGCCTCCTCTGTGGACCTGAGCAGGTGGGCTCAAGCCCACTGGGGAGAATAACATGCTCATTATTCTAAGATGATTTTCCTAGTTGATAGATTTACCAGGGGAATTTTCTGAGCCATTTGATTCAAATTACAATCTATTCCTGCCCCCGTGCCACAAATCAATATAGCAGTTTCTATTGTAAGTTAGTGAGATTGAACACTGGTATTAATATTTTATGTGCTGAGAAATCTATACATTTACTCCGCGACTCTTTCAGAAAACTTTGATTATAGCCATTTTTGTGTGTGAGCTCCTGAGAAAGCCATGCATAAGTGAAGGGCATTTGATTGAATCAGATACAATGAAGTCTCCTGATTCCGTAGCACTTGATTAATTCATTGTTTCTGCAGAGAACTGGATCTGCTTATGCTGGTCTCTTAATGATTCTCAATTCTTTCTGCACACAAATCACCCAGAGAGATTTTTTTAAGATATTAATATCTGGGCCTTGTATAGAGAGAGGGAAAAAAAGAAACCTCGAGGGTAGTACACAGAAATGGTATTTGTGAACTATGCCCCAGGCCAGGAGATTGTAGTATGGATCCAAGAGTAAGAATTGCCACTCCTCCACAAAACTTAGCAGGTCCTTTGGTGACAAGTCTACTGCTGGGACAAGCCCACCCAAACTTGTTCCACACACAGAAAAATTCTCTTCTGAGGTGCCATGCTTGGTATGGTTTGGTTGGTAAATCCCATAATGCTGAATTTTGAAGACTGTTGTCAACCGGAAGCAAACGTAAGCAAACTTTTGGGAATCATCTGTTTTTCTGTATTTGAAGAGCTGTTTTATATTTAGTGTCATAAAATATTACCAGCATTTTTGCTCTTCCGGCCCAGCCACTCATTATGGAACTTTGCGAGAGAGAAGCTGGTTCCTCATGAGGATGGGGCACTTCTTTAGCACCTAGGAAACGTGAGAATACTGAAGGGCCGCAGTGACCTCCTTCCCCCTGGCCAGCAAATGGGAGGGATGTCGCCTGTGACCTGACATTAGAAGAGACTATCAGAGGAAACTTTCAGATATCAGAGATTATTTCTGAGAGGGAAAAAAAAATTTTTTTTTTCTGTTAAGAGAAACACAGGCATTTAGGAGAGCCCTTCAAGTTTCTGTACCAAAACTTTAGACAGTAGGGTCTGAATGCTCTCTTGACCAGCCTTGCTGTAAACGTCCTTTATGATCAAATGGGAATTTTCTTGGGATGAAGAAGAGAACAAAATCTGATCCCTCCTGTTTCCAGTGAGGCAGCCAAACTGTGTGTCAGAGCCCACAACAGGCTTTACGGAATGTGATGAGCAAAGGCACAAACCAAATTTAATTTTCTAGTTTCTGTGGCAATCTAAAAATGACATGTAGCAACTACTTCTAGTTGGAATCTCATTCTAAGTGATTGTAAGAAAAACATACATAAAGTATACCGATTTGTGCATATGTGTATATGCTATTTTTGACAAAGAAGAAAAACACTGTCAAGAAGAATGATGCTTAAAACATATCAAGAGAATTTTATTAAATGGAAATTAAAAGAACAGGAGGGATGGAAGGAAGGGAGGAAGAGAGGTAAAGAATGAAGGAAGAAGGAGGGAGGGAAGAAGGGAGTCTTAGGCTATGAGAAGCTGTCCGTCTGGACTGGCCATGCCCATCCAAGCCCTGTGAAGATGCTATGAATGCAGAGTGTAGGCATAATCACCATAATGTAGAACAAGGGTGGAGTCTGGGAGATCTCAGATCTGTGTCTTAGCATCTCTATGACCCCAGACAAGTCTTTCTTCACTTTTAAGGGTCTCGCCGTCTGAAAAAGGACAAAATTTCCTTTGAGTTTCTCGGATTTTCCAGGAAGGAAAATGAGAGGAAAATTGTCATCTGAAGGCAAAAGAGGAAATTTGCTGGCAAAAGTTAGAAATATGCTAGTCAGATTCCAAACAAGTAAAGGCAATAGCGTATTATAAGGCAAAGGTATATTGTCGGGGTACTTCCAGTTTATATAACAGAAAAGCTCTGCTTTGTGCAATTGCATTGCTTATCAGCAACCCACAGAGCCCGAAGAAAAGAATGTTTTGAAAATATGGAAAAGAAATTTCAGGGGCAGAGTCTAGCTTTTTGGCCCTGAAACTAGATTGCCCTTGTGTACCCTGGCAATTTTCAGGACTCCGAGGCCACAGCATTGTTTTAAGGAAGGTGGGAACTTGTACCTTTTCCTTTCTCCTTCTATGTCAGACCTTCTAGGCAAGGTTCTAGAACCCTTAGGCTTTTTCTCAGTATTAGTAGCATGGCTATAAAATCTGATCATTATTTAAAACCTGCTATATGGTTTAGATCTGTGTTTGGGAAAACACAGTGCCTGCAGACCCGGCTGCATCCCACCCCCACCGAGATGGTGCTACTGGAGACAAAGTGCTAAGCTTTCAGCCTTTAGCAAGGATGAAAACCACACGCAATGCAATCATCTCACCTGAAGCTTAGAAGGCCCTTGCAGTAAGTAATAGGAGAGCCACTTGACTTAGTGAGATCCGTCCTCTTGGGAATTTGGGAAGCTGCCCGCCAAAAGCTGGAGCATTCTGCCCAAAGAGAGAATTACATCCTGATCCCTGGGAGAGACCCTCTGCTTATTCTTTGAAGTGATGGCTTCCCTGCAGGTGTCAGGTAGCTCCCTTCCTGGGGCTGGCTTTCAGATTTGCAGCTTTCTGCTAAGTATTCTCAGCAACCTTTCTCCATGAGCCTTGGGGAAATTTACTTAGTAATCCCTTAAAAGCATTACTGAGATCAGAGACAGTTCTAAGAATAAAATCAAAGAAGGCTGCCCAGCACTCTCATTCCTGGCTGCAGTTTTTCTTAAGGGAGGGGCTAGCCCAGGTAAGGCCTTGAAGCATCCCTCTTCTTCCTACTCACACATTCAACAGCCCGCCTGCTGGCTCCCAGCGAAGCTTGTGGGTCACAAGCAGTCATCCTTTTACTGTTAAGGGTGCCATGCCAGGATGCAGTCCACCCAGGAGGAGGCAGTCGGATGTGTTGCGTTTCCATGGCCACCTTTGTGTGACATCCCTGATTCAGCCTGGGGCTCTGGGACCAGCTGAGCCCCAGGTGCTCACATTTCCTGTTTCCCCTCTCTCTGGTCAGCCATAGTTCCAACAGCTCTCAGTCAGGAAAGAGACACGACAGCCCTATTTACCTCTGTCTGTATCAGGGATATTAGTATTTTTTCCACGCTTTCTGATAATGCCCACTAATGCTTCGGCAGGCAGGTCAGGACGAGGGCGCCATGGAAAGTCCCATCAGGATAGGAATCCTTTGTTTCTTTCCCAGTTTGTCGCTTTTTGAAGTTTAGCTTAGTGTGGTTGTGTCTCTTTATTTAGTTGTTTCTTTCAAAAAATTTAAAGCTTTATCATTCTTAAATTTTATTTAAAATCTGTTCATGATGGATTAATAATACTCATTTTATTTCATAGTAGGGAAGGCAGCGTTTCTGATGACTCTTTCTGTCACCATTTTGCATCAGAATAATTGTTAAATATTCTAAAAATGTCCACAAATTTTTTTTTTATTAACAATAGACAACTTTAGCTTAAAACAAAGGGCTTCTTTGATCACTCAGCAGGTGAAGAATCTGCCTGCAATGCCCGAGCCACAGGAGACACAAGTTCAATCCCTGGGATGGGAAGATCCCCTACAGAGGGAAACTGGCAAACCACTCCAGTATCCTTGCCTGGAAAATCCCATGGACAGAGAAGCCTGGTGGGCTATAGTTCATAGGGTGGCAGTCAGATACCACTGAGCAAGTGACACATGAACACAGTTTTCAATAAGGCTTGTTTGGTTTCAGGTCCTTGCTGTATGGCTTCAACCAAACGACTTCACCTCTCTAAGAATCAGTTTCCTCCTCTTTAAAAACTGAGATAATAATACTTACTATCTATGTTGTAATGACTGCATGAAGTAATGGTGTCCAGCTTTCAGGAGAACAGTCAACATGTGGTAAAAAAAAAAAATCCATAAATGAAAGTGACAATGAGGATGACAAGTAAATGCCCCTTGCACAGAGGACAGCACAGAGTAGGTGGGGAAGAAATCTGTGCTGGAAATAGGCAGGTTTGGAGTGCCCATGAAAGTAGCAAAAGAAAATACTTAAAGATTACAGTGATAAAGAACAGAAAAGAACTCACATAATATTATCTTCAATAGTGAAATAGACTCTGCTCACATGTACATCATATGCCCATACAAACACACTCTCGCTCCTCTCACCCATGTGTATATGCACACGTATACATATAGATTCACACACACACACCTATACACACTCATCCACATACACTAATACATGGCTAGGAAGGCTATTGATAGTGAGGCTTTTTAAATGATGTGTTTAGCTGAATCGGTCACCCTGCCCTGGTCTTACTGACAGAAGTGTCCCTGGCTGCTTATGGCACAATTCTGCCCCAGATACAGGTCATTCGCTTGATGGTCCTTTTGAGCTGACCTTGTAAACAAGCTTCTGTCCCTTCTGTGGCCCATGAGGTCTCTGTGGCCTTCTAGTTTTTAACCTGTTAAAACACTTTGGAGTTCAGCTCTGTGGATTTGACATCCAGCTCCCACTGGGACCTGCTGGTGGCTTCCTATTTCTGGTTTATTGCTAAAGAGCAATCAGAAAGATAAAGCATTAGGGCAAGGTCACTCCAATACCCTAAATAAGAAATATATCCATGGTGAACATCCCAAGGCAAAAAAAAAAATGAGGGCTATCTCTGTCTCTCTCAGAGTGACTTTCTGTCTTTGTCCTATCTTAGAAAATGAGCTATAATTCTCTGAATTATTTGCCACATTACTTACTTTATCAACCATGATATTCCAATCTTTACATCTGCTTGTAACTGAAGAGAAGAGTCTCTGAATGTCACCAGGACACTGGGTTATAGGCAATGGGACTTGTAAGCTGCTGTAGCAAGATTTTAGTTAAAATTTCCTGCTACTCTAAAACTCTGACACTCAAAAAAAAAAAACAACACAGAAACAAAGCCCATTTATTAACACTTTCTCCCCCTAAGTGCTGCTAACCTGAAGATCTGTGCCAAACTACTAACATGAGTATCTGTTCAGCCAGATGATGTTTGTACAAGCTGTCAAGAATAAAACCTACCTCTAGAGATCGCAAGTACAATAGAGATGAGGGGGAGAACTGATTATTACGCTCAGAAATGGTTGGCAATTCAGGATAAGCGTGAACACACCCAAATACAGGATGATCGTGTTACCAACAGAGAGGGCATTTGAGAAGTGCTCATGTCCATGACTTTGCACTGTACAATGGGAAACTTTCCCTGACAAATAGTGCTATGGCCTGCGGTGTGGGCCCTGCGTGCCTGCAGGGAGCCAGCACTGCTTCTTATCTGCTTGGTGTGAATACAATCTGTGAGGGACAAAGTGGAGGCACATAAAGAGGAATACAAGGTAAATAAGCTCAAGGCTCACCTACTGCCTTTGTAGGCTGCTTGGGTATAGGCCTCACCAGAATGATTCCTGGAAACAAACATTTGGGGACTTTGAGGGGCTTTGAAGTCGCTCAGTCATGTCCTATTCTTGTGGTCCCATGGACTGTAGCCCACCAGGCTCCTCTGTCCATGGAATTCTCCAGGCAAGAATACTGGAGTGGGTTGCCATGCCTTCATCCAGGGGATCTTCCTGACCCATGGATCAAACCCAGGTCTCCTGCATTGCAGGCAGATTGTTTACCATCTGAGCCACTGAGGGAGCTGTGGATGGGTACAGATTCAGCCCTTACAGCACCTAATGATTCCTGGGTTATATTTGAGAAAGCAAAGAATCTAATGCAGCAGCACTTTGTGAGGACATCAAGGGAAGAAGAGAAGAGTTTGTAAGAGATTGTAAGAAACCCCTTTTTTTATGCATTAAGAATGGCATAACTCTAGATCTAGTAAGAGATGTACAAGAAAGTACATGCTGCCTTATGAAATGCAGTCTAAGAGAAAAGAACAAAGTTATTTACAAAAGGTAGAATCATCCTAAAATGCCTCTTGTCCAGAAGAAAAATGGGGTAGCTCCAAAGAGAAGCATCCTTGGAGTGCAGAAGTATGCTGTAAACAGTTGAATGAAACTATCACAGTCTGTAATTTTCTAAGGAGATTTTTTCAGATTAAGATACAAACATACGGATTAAGAAATAAAAATCCCACTAATATGCCAGCTATATTCTTCCTCCTGAGGACACAACACAGTACGTAAGAAACTACTGCGATGCGGGAAATAGGAAATATTTTCAAACCCTCAAAATAATCAGCAAAAACCTAAAAGCAGAAGAAACTAATACTGGGAATTAGGCCGAGCGCCTCATGTTGATGATCTTCTCATGTAGTTTTCTTCCCCTAAGCAGGCAAGGCTCCTAAACCACGTAATTATATGGTGAACAGATGGCATAACATCCTTCACTATAGCCTGCTTCTATTCAATATAAAATACCTGCGTATAAATGTAATGCCCCCTCTTCTGGTTTTTGTTGTCTTTAATCCTAGAACATCACCAACGTTCACATTCAAAGCCCTGTGCTTTATCCTTTTCTTCAGATGCCTCACACCTCATGCATTTATTCAGCAAACATGCAACGTTCTCTCTGTCAGGCCATGCTGAGCTGAAACCACATTCTCTACCGAGTTTCCATTCCCTCTCCTTGACCACCGCTTATTGGACTAAGTGTGACAGTTAACTCCAAGTTCGTCAATTCCTACATATGCTTTCAGAAATTTATGTTGGCTAAAAATCACAGGTGGGGCCAACCTCCTTTGGGAATGTGGAGACTAAGACACTTGGCTAGTTAGCAAATGGGTGTTGGAAATGTATCAAGTGTTCCCATGATATAGCCAGAGCTGGATCAGCACCTCTGAATTGTGTATAAGCTCAAGAAGAGATGGGCAGAGATGAAGATGGATCATATACACAAAGATAATAGAGACCCCACAACTCTGCAGGCCCCGGAGAGAGAGAGAGCAGGCTTGATCCCTAGCAGCTTTACAACCCTGGCTCCCAGGCCTGGTTACCCGGAGGATACAGTTCTGGGATTTCTATGAGCTTCATTCTCCTTTGTAAAAGCCTAAGTTCTTGAGCCAACTTAGGTGGGTTTCTGTTTCTTTCTGCTAAAGAGTTCTGACTGAAGTGCTGCCTGATTACATGTTGCCCTAAAGAAAATGTTTGAATGTGAACATCGAGAGAGGCATTTTGGTGCAGGCCAACTGAATGACTCTTACCAGCTGTTGTTGTTCAGTCGCTAAGCCGAATCCAACTCTTTGTGATGCCGTGGACTGCAGCACGCCAGGCTCCGCTGTCCTCCACTATCTCCCAGAGCTTGCTCACATTCATGTCCATTGAGTCAGTGATGCCATCTAACCATCTCATCATCTTATCCTCTGATGCCCTCTTCTCCTTTTGCCTTCAGTCTTTCCCAGCATCAGGGTCTTTTCCAGCCTGTCATTGTCATATTTATAAATATTGCCGTTCTACTCTAGAATAGAAGCAAATACAGCAATCACTTTCTATGTAAAACTTGAATGTGTTTTACGTAGAAAGGAACAAAGGAACAATGTGTTATCATGCTGGTACAGTTTTGAGTGTATTGAATGTATAATATACAATGTAGAACAATTCACAGTTGGGACCTATCTCACTGGTAACTCTGAAGCATGACAAGTTAGCTAAGAAACTAAAATCCCTATGACTGTTACTATGAATATAGTGCTATATATTTAAAACCATGTCTACACTATTTCCTTTCCAAAATATAAATTTACAACTCCTGTTGGGTATCTGTGAGGCTATTGTTTTAAACTGCTTCATCCTTCTATTTTGACATACTTTAAATCCTGAAACATACTCTTTCGTCTTTCTGAACCTGTCATCACTGTTATCTATTTTGTAGGAAATTGAGGCCAATAAAAATATCCAGAATGATATAGTTCCATTTCATTTTTCAACTCAAAGGGAGGTATATCTATAGTTGAAAAATATCTGGAAGATTATGACTTTTAAATAATTAAATTGTATTCTTCCTCTTTACATAAAATAAGTGATAGCCCTTTTCTAATAGAGGTTGTGTGATTTTCTGAAATAAAAATACTATTTGTCCTCATGGTAAAGTGTAATTTGCGTGGATTTGAATAGTCATGAGTTAATTGCAGCTCATGAGACACTTTTTATACATATTTATAAAAAGAAACATTTTCTGTAATATAAAACAAAGCAATTAGAAAATTTAATTAGGAAATCCAACCAGCCCAAATGTTTGCCAAGTAGGGAAAAGTCTCTGTAGTTAAGAAAACCACATACTTAAGGAAAAGCATTAATAAAATGTTGAATCATAGAAAGCCAAATGAATTCATGATTCCTCTGACTAGTGTAATATGATATATAAAAGGAAATGTAAAGGACATAGAATAACTAAAGTTATTCCATGAAAAAGTAGAATAAACATGGTGGACTTTAAGTAAGAAAGAAATGTTCTTAGGAGAGACCAGCAAGGAACTGAGGGGAGGACTGGGGAGGAGAACCTAAGAAAGAGTGTGATTTCAGCCTAGTCTCAAGGGCATCTCTGGAATGTAAATTACTCCTCAGAGTTTATAGTTCCCTGAGGTGAAGGAACAGGGCTTCCACCCTTTACTCCTCAACATCGATTAAAGGACTATGTGTGTTGGGCTGGGAAGGAAGAATGGAAAATTTCATCTTCTTTCTTTCAGGCAAGGCAGCTCCTATGGCTCCAGTGTCCAAGGGTGGTATGAGTGTGGTTGTCAGGAGTAAAGCACAGAGGCTGGAGAATGGGCTCGCAGAGTTCCTGAGATAAAATCAAGGGGATCTGTGTGGTGTGGCAACGGGGGCCACCACACCGGTGCAGCCTCACGGCTTCACCCCAATATTTCCACTGTTGGGGGAGATGCCGAGAGTTAACTGGAGGAACGGTAGAAAGGGCAGACTTTAGGGCAGGGATTAATATTTCTATTATTTTCCCAAGAAATTTATCAGTTCAGTTCAGCTCAATCGCTCAGTCATGTCTGACTCTTTGTGACCCCATGGACTGCAGTACATCAGGCTTCCCTGTCCATCACCAACTCCTAGAGCTTACTCAAACTCATGTCCATAAGGTCAGTGATATCATCCAACCATCTCATTCTCTGTCATCCCCTTCTCCTCCTGCCTTCAATCTTGCCCAGCATCAGGGTCTGTTCAAATGAGTCAGCTCTTCGCATCAGGTGGCCAAAGTAGTGGAGTTTCAGCTTCAGCATCAGTCCTTCCAATGAATATTCAAGACCCATTTCCTTTAGGATGGACTGACTGGATCTCCTTACTGTTCAAGGGACCCTCAAGAGTCTTCTCCAACACCACAGTTCAAAAGCATCAATTCTTCGGTGCTCAGCTTTCTTTACAGTCCAACTCTCACATCCACACATGACTACTGGAAAAACCATAGCTTTTACTAGATGGACCTTTGTTGGCAAAGTAATGTCTCTGCTTTTTAATATGCTGTCTAGGTTGGTCATAGCTTTTCTTCCAAGGAGGAGGCATCTTTCCCAAAATCCAAAATTCACTCAGGTAAGAGAAACATACCCCCAAATTAAAACCTACAATAAATGGAACTTATTCTTCTTAGAAGGCAATTCAGAAATCATACATTGTATGCCTCTTGAGGTGGGTCTCGCCTCACACACCTTTTTCAAGACATCCTTCCAACCACATTATAATACTCCTTCTGAAAGAAGTTCTGGGAAAGCACCTCTTGTTTCATTTCCAGTGCTGTTTTAGGAACACTTGCAGATTGGTGCCATGGATGACTTCCCAGTGTATCTCCCTTAATCCAACTCAGTATTGCAAGCTCAAACATGAACTGGAGCAGTAGGTAACATAGCTAATAACTATTGCATATTAGCTTCTTTCCACATATGCTACCTCCTTTATCTCCTTCAAGAGTTTGCTCAAATAGCTTCTCAGTAAGAGCTCCTCTGAACGCTGGTTTAAATTTTGTTATGTGCTTTTTATCACAATAAAAAATTAATTTGGGAAAAAAATAAAAAAGTAAACCTCATCTACTACAAGAAATAAACTACCGCTATCAACTCTCTTGATCTCCCTTACCAGGCATTACCTTTTTAATGCATAGTGCATTTACCACATACTAAGTATCTGTTGGACTTTCCCGGTGGCTCAGGTGGTAAACAATCTGCCTGCAATGCCAGAAAGACAGGTTTGATCCCTGGCTTGGGAAGCTGTCCTGGAGAAGGGAATGGCCAGCCACTCCAGTATTCTTGCCTGGAGAATTCCATGGGCAGAGGAGCCTGGCGGGCTACAGTCCACAGGGTAGCAAAGAGTTGGACACAGCTGAGCAACTAGCATACACACACATGTATCTTAATAGATACAATAGCTTATTGTCTTTTCCGCTCCCCAGCATAAATGAAGTTAGGGCTTTATTTACTTTATACATCAGCATGCCCCAAGCACCTAGAACAGGATCCAGGACATAGTAGATGCTCAATAAATCTTTACTGCCTCAGCAATCCTACAGTGCAAGTGACCCAGATGAACTGTTTTTCTCCAAGAAGCATGAGATAGAAATACCAGACCACCTGACCTGCCTCCTGAGAAATCTGTATGCAGGTCGAGAAGCAACAGTTAGAACTGCACATGGAACAGGCTGGTTCCAAATAGGAAAAGGAGTACGTCAAGGCTGTATATTGTCACCCTGCTTATTTAACTTATATGCAGAGTACATAATGAGAAATGCCAGGCTACGTGAAGCACAAGCTGCAATCAAGATTGCTGGGAGAAATATCAATAACCTCAGATATGCAGATGACACCACCCTCACGGCAAAAAGCGAAGAACTAAAGAGCCTCTTGATGAAAGTGAAAGAGGAGAGTGAAAAAGTTGGCTTAAAACTCAACATTCAGAAAACTAAGATCATGGCATCTGGTCCCATCACTTCATGGTAAATAGAAGGGGAAACAATGGAAACAGTGAAAGACTTTATTTTGGGGGGCTCCAAAATCACTGCAGAGGTGACTGTAGCCATGAAATTAAAAAACGCTTGCTCCTTGGAATAAAAGCTATGACCAACCTAGACAGCATATTAAAAAGCAGAGCATTATTTTGCCAACAAAGGTCCATCTAGTCAAAGCTATGGTTTCTTCAGTAGTCATGTATGGATGTAACAGTTGGACTACAAAGAAAGCTAAGTGCTGAAGAATTGATGCCTTTGAACTACAGTTGGAGCAGACTCTTGAGAGTCCCTTGGGCTGCAAGGAGATCCAATCAGTCCATCCTAAAGGAAATCGGTCCTGAATATTCATTGAAAGGACTGATGCTGAAGCTGAAACTCCAATACTTTGGCCACCTGATGCAAAGAACTGCCTCATTTGAAAAAGACCTTGATGCTGGGCAAGATTGAAGGCAGGAGGAGAAGGGGACAACAGAGGATGAGATGGTTGGATGGCATCACTAACTCGATGGACATGAGTTTAGAAAGCTCTGGGAGCTGGTGATGGACAGGGAAGCCTGGCGTGCTGCAGTCCTTGGGGTCATAAAGAGTTGGACATGACTGAGTGACTCAACTGAAGAAGCATAAGCTTTTTGTTCCCTGCCTTGGTGTCAGTCATTCTCATGACTTAGCCCCAGTGTCTTCCTCTAAGGCTCTATTTTCTTTTTCTCAAATTCCTAAAACAAAAGTGATCTGATCAAGTCTGATCAGTTACCATCTGGTCTAGAACACCTTTATAGGGCACATGTTTAAAGAGGGCTTCCTAGGGTGGAAAGCCATGATCCAATCAGTTATTGTCACCAGAGCAGGATTATAGGACATGAGATGTGACAACTTCTGAATCTTAGCAACAATTCATTTTCTCCTCACTCTAAATGAGGTCAGTGGAAAAGCCAATACTCGGGCTGGGCCTCAAACCATCTGTTTCAATAAAAACATATATGTAACTGTATATGGATGGGAGCTGACGACCTCGGGCTCTGGCCCTCTGTCAGTTGGCTCTCCAAATCACCTCTTTGGAGAACCCTTGAGAGAAATCCTATCTAGGACAGACTTGCTGGCAAGGAAGAGCAGTGCAGAAGAGAGACCTGGAGTTTAATAGCAAATTGTGACCTTATTTAAGTAAATGTGTTTATAGTAATAGATGATAGTCTGGATATGAGATGAAAAGGTGATGTAAATATAGTCATTCCTTTGACTTCAAGTCCATAAAATTTAGAAAGATACAAAATTAATGTTGTGGAAAGAACTGGACTCTGGCCTTCTCATCAAGCTTATGGCTCTAAGAATTATTTGACCCTGGGTAAGAGAGTGCAGCCTCTGTAGAACTGTGTCTTCACACCTATAATACAGAGGGGTTGGCTGAGAAAACCTGGGAGGCTTGCCAACTTGCAGTTCCAGCCACAATCGCTTAGAACTCTGGATTCGAAGGGTATGGATGAACAGTCTTCTGAATCCTTCCCCCATCCCAATACACTGCCTATTCAGTACATTTTGCACGGATCATTTTTTGAAACTTTATCACGTTCAAAATTTCCTATTCAGGCAGAAACTAAAGAAAACAGAAATATTTTACCAAATTCGTCCTTCGGTCATGACCTGGCATGGTTTTATGTCATGTGGACGATTTTAAGACCCGTTAAGAATGATACCTTTACTCCATAAATATTAAATGTAGTGCTCATCCACTGTAATACTAAGCACCAAGGGTCACAGATAACGGTGCTGGTACATGTTTTCTGCATTATGGTGAGAGAGATGGATTATACAGCACAATGCACTGGGGATATGAGGAGGGCATGGAATTAATGATAGTGTTTGTGTCGATTTATAACAGCTTTTTGATTTTTTAACAAGAATCCTGCCATTGTGCCCTTTAGTGCTAACAGACTTTGCTCAGTCACCATCATTCCACTGCATTTTGCCCAGCATTGACATGTATGTAAAACATACAAAAGGATATCTAATCCTTCTTTGTAAAAGTGTCCATCCTTTTGGGATTTTCTCTAGGACTGGACTGAATGTGCAGTCAGATAACTCATATTAACTCTAGTGTTCTGAAAATACAATGGTGTGTCGCCAACCCTAAATGAACTGTAGAATGATGAAACACAAACCCTTTATTCCATTTCTTTACATATGTGTCACTCTCCATTAGGTCAGGAAATAGAGTTGCAAACTTAAATGTCTCAATGGCCAGTGAAGGAGTGAAAGACTGAAGCAGCTGGGATTAATATAAGGAATGACAGGGAGTGTAGAAAACTGGAAAGTTTATACCACCATCTAGAGAATGCAAATGAACTTCTTTTTTTTTTTAATTTGGCTATGCTAGGCACACAGGATCTTTAGTTGAGGCACATGAACTCTTAGCTGTAGCATGTGGGATCTAGTTCCCTGACCAGAAATCAAACCCAGGCCCTGCGTTGGGAGCATTTAGTCTTGTCCACTGGACCACCAGAGAAGTTCCGCAAATGAACTTTCTAAAAGAAATAAAACAAAATCCACCCCCTTCAAAACTATGGGGCCAAAAACTTGTGACACTGTTCTTTTCATGTATAAGCCACTAAAGTGGATATGTATTCTTCGAGGTGGAGGCGGGCAGATACCAGTGACTGGCCAAGGTTTAGGAGAGTTTGCACGTCAAGAAGTTTCCTGGTTCCCTGTCTGGTAATCTGCTCTGCTGCCTGGGAGAGTAAACCACAGTTAATTGCCCTCCCTTAAATTTCTAAGTATTATCTGAGAAAACAGGAAACAATTTTCATCCCAATACCTAATTGCTCACAGATTAATTTTACTTCCATAGAGAAAGTCAAGTGAAGATATGATTCCTCATAAATGCTATATGACTCTGCTTGACATCACCCAACAGCTCTTTCTCATTAAGCAACAGGCTTAAGCTTGGAATTTTAAAATATCAACAACATGTTCACATTTTATGGGCACCAATGGCACATCGTGTGTCTAATTGGGATCTAAACTTGTGGCTCGTTGTCAGATAATCTCCTCACTAATGCTCACAGCAAGTCTTTTATAGGATTTATTCATTTTGACAACATTACTTTCTTGGTGTTTTCACTTTCTTTGTTAGGGGTCTCACTTCAAACTACATTTGATGGAGTACGTGCTAAGAGAAATACAAGCCAGAAGTTTGAGCAATGCCACCAGTCAGATGTTGCTCTGAGGAAATCAAGCCTCAACTTCCAAAGGAAATGTGAAGAACAAACAGTGCTCGTAAACTCTCTTTAACCCCGGAGAAGACTATGATGAGTGAACTTTGTTAGAATTTTAGATGATGCTGATGTAATCTGAAGCATCTGCTTAGGTAGGCAGTTCAGTGAGGAGATTAATAGTACAGGCTCTGAAGTCAGAGGTCTTGGGTCAAGTCGAAGGTCACACTTAATCACTTAAGACTCAGGTTCTTCATCTGTAAAACTAGCTGGCTCACAGGCTTGTTAAAAAGATCAAATGAGAGAATTTGCAAAAGATTTAGTCTCAATCCTGACACATAGTAGGACTCAATAAATGATAACATATACTACTGTTAGTGTTTGTCCGAACTTAAGGCAAGAAATTCAATGGCATCTAATTAGTTTTTGGTCATAAAGAAGCTTGCTTTCTACTATTCCTTATGCTGATTATTTAAAAGCTTCAACATCTGTGTCTTATACACACACACACACACACACAACACACATATAGTAGTTTTTATAATAAGATTATTGTAAAAAATGATAATTTTACCTAAAGCTACAATGATGGGAGAATTATCTCCATGCAAACTCTATCAGCAATTTTGGAAACTATGGCAAAAAACTACAGTGTAATTACTACACTTTCAAGGCCCTGGACTCTTATTCAATTACTGACTTCACTGACCTTTCAAATTCTTATTCAAGCATGGTGAAGAGAATATAGTGTGTTCAATCTCTAGTTGGGTAATTACAAATAATTAAATCTAATTAAACCGTCATTATGCATAGAGAAAAGCCTAGCATTTCCCTGGGTCTTGAGATGTTCAATGCAGTCTCCTGACTAGCTTGGCTGACTGTACACAGCAGCAGAAAACTGGAGACTTGATGAAAAATCAGCAGATATCAAGAACTCCCTGGCGATCCAGTGGTTGGGACTCTACACTCTCACTGCCAAGGGCCTGGGGTTCAATCCCCCGTTAAGGAACTAAGGTCCCACAAGGCGTGTGGTGAGGCAAAAAAAAAAATCGGCAAATGCCACTAATTCACTTTTGCCCTTTAACAAGTTACTCAGTTTCTGTGAGACTTAGCATCCTCTTTACAGAGACTGGGGTGGGACCAGTTCGTTCCAAGACTCCTTCCAGACTTCAGAGTCTGTGCTTTTGTGATCACCTGCTCCACTGTCTTTCTATCTAGACATAACTTAAGGCGAGCAGTGCATTCCCATCATCAGCCTTGGGAGAGACCCTTAAATATTGATGGGACGGCTGCCACCTACTGGAGGGTATCAGAACTGCTCGTGGGGTGGGAAAGGGGAATTGATGGTTAGAAGAAACCCCTCCACCCCAGTGTAATCGTTTAATACTGTACCTGCTTCTCCACCATCTGACTTATTCCAACCCTCCAAATATTAAATTTTAAAACTTATATTGTTTATAAAATCTCTAATTCAGGGGTCAAAATGGAGTGGCTCTCAACCTCTAAGAGCCTGTATTTATATTTTATACACCAGGGTTCTTAAGACATTTGAATTAGTTGCCAAAACTTACGATTCAGGAGAATTCAGAAAGAAATCTGAACTTCTGGTCTCTTTTGAAAATTCAGACTCTCAGGCTACACCAGGCTCACATTCCTGCAGGACAGTCATCAACTGTACCTGAGACGTGGCTGAACCTCCTGCCTTCCCACCGTCCACAGCCCTGCCAGCTCCCAAGACTCGCATAATGTTTATGACTTTGCATTGCTCTTTTTCTCTTCCAGTGAAGCAACATTTCTCTATGTCCTAGCTCTATCAAAGGTAGGCATATGATAGGCTAAGGAGAGACCAGGCTTTTTGCACCTACCCCATTGCAGTAGAGACCATGCTTTTTACACCTACCCCATTGCAGTCATTTGTCATCAGTGTGTTGTCTTATTTGACACAATGGCCAGTTCAATATTGATTTTTTTCAGCTTTGTCCCTTTGAGAACTATTGGTTTGACCAATTTTTACTCTTACTTATATTCATATACTCTCACATTGATTACTAGATTATTTTCTTTCCTTTAAATCCCGTTTAACCAAGGGGATTATTTGTACACAAAAGTGCACATATATATGTATGCGGTAGAGAAAAGTTTTACAAATAGACACAAATACTATAAGGTAAGCATAAGAAAATACAAACAAGAACTTCATATAGAAGATGACAAAATGTTTCTGAAAGATATAAAGTATCTAAGTATAAGGAACAATATGCCATATTCATGAATAAGATTCAATAATACAAAAATATCATTTATCCCCAAATTCATCTACAAAGTCAATAAAATTTCTCCCTAAATTTAATATTTTTTGATGAAAATAAGATGATTCTAAAACTTATATATAAGTTTATAAGCTCCAACTCTTTTGAAAGAATTTTCAAAAAGAAAAAGATATAAGGACTTGCCCTAAGGATTTCAGGACCTTAAGCAATGGAAGTTAAGATGATAAGCTACTGAAACAAGAATGAAAAAAAAAAATACATAAATTGATACATATGCATTCCTGGTGTCCCTAATGTGGTCTCCAAATATCATTTCCTACTAAAATGAACTATGGCTCCTTAGAGAAATAGCTGATTCTAGATTTGAAGTAATAAATTTATAAGATGGTCTAAAATATTTTATTATCCTCAAAGCAAGAAAACTCTCAAAGCTACTAATGTAATGAGAGAAGGATTTAGGAATTAACTTAGAGATGTTCCCACAGACCAAAGAAGATCAGAGTATCCATAAGAATGACAGTAAAAATGACCTAAGTAAATATGCATCTGTCCTTAAGATCACAATGATACTACGCAACAATAACCACCTCAACATACCTCACTCATCATTTTTAGAGGTTGTTACAGAATCAACTTATTTTGCCAAATAGTATATAAAAGTAAGGAGTCAAGAATTTATCCTGACTTTCCAATAAAAACAATTAATTCAAGTGATCCAAATAGGTGATGAGAGTTTCTTTTTATAAAAAGTCTTCAGCTAATAAATGAAGAAAAAAATGACAGAATTAGAATATCATCACTTTGTAACCCTTGGGGAAGTAATCTAGGTAATGATTACTAACATCACCAAAAGCAATAAAGAAATAAGTAAACGATATTACTTGCTTCCTAATAGAAGGACATGTCTCAAAAATGTACCTGTGGGATTTTTGCACATAGAGGTGACTGAGGAAGGACATGGAGAGGCTTATGGCATTGAAGGAAGACTTTACTACTTACAAGTCCGAAGAGGAAGGGACATGCCACATACTCAGTCTCATGTTGGGCTGCACCCGATTTGGTCAGGAGACAGAGGAGCAAGGGGCACTTTATTGTGTTTTCAGGAAGAAACGCAAAGAAGAGCAAGCGGAGCAGTTAGGACTGGCTAGCTTGAATACTGTTGGCTGGCTCTCGTTTCTTGGGGTCATCTTTAGGAGCCTGGTACCTGACCCTGGGTAAGCAGGGATCTGGCCTCCTGGGATGTAAGAGCCAGATAAAGGAGGTGGCTCAGAGTCTAGGCTCTGGATTGACTGGTGTGCCTGTGAAAGTCCTTTGCTATCACTAAGGATTGGCTGACCCTACGAGGGGCAGTCTCTCCCCAGTCAGCAAAGCCGCAAATATCAGAGCATCAGGAATATTGAAAATAAGAAAAGATAGTTTCTACAGCATGCACTGCCACAAATGAAATATTATTGCCCCCGAATTGAACCTAAAGTGTATAAACCAGCACACATGCAGTATATTACCAAAACAATCTTATCAAGATTCTAGACCTGACTGCCAATTTAAAGGATATAGATTGCAAAGAGGAAATTGTTAAAGGACTCCCAAGGATACATTCAACAAAATCTAAACTATAGAAAACTGTAAGACAAATAACCCTGTTTCTTAAAAAAAAAAAAAAAAAAGCAAATTGCAAAAATAACTAAATAAATAGGAGAAGAGGACATGAGGACAAACAAATTAAGAGATCACACCAAGCAATTGAGATGTTTAGATCTTATTTGGATCCTGATTCAACTAGACAAACTAAAGATATGGAATACAATTGGGAAAACTTGAACACGGACTGGCTACATAGTATTAAAAGTTATTGTTAATCTTTTAAGTATGATAATGATTTTGTAGTAATTTTTAAAGAATTTTCCTATTTTAGAGATACAGGCTGAAATAGTTACATATGAATAATATTCTGTGAGTGATTTGCTCCAAAATATCCAGCAGTGGAAATGGGGTAGGTATATAGGGAGTGGGTGGGTATATTCCTGAAACAAGACTAACCATCAGTTGACCATTGTTGAAGCTGTATGATAGGAACATTAAAATTCATTTTATTATCTTTCTACTTTTTAAAGATGTTTACATTTTTGCATAAAAGGTTAAAAAATAAAAAACATGAAAATTTAAAATCTGACAATATCCAGTTTTGCAGGGATGTGGAATACTGGAAGTATAAATTGATCCATTGGCTTTAAGGAACAACTGGTCATATCTAATAAACATGAGGACAGGCATACTCCATGACACAACAATTCCATATCTACTTACCCCAGAGAAATTTTTTCACCTATACATGGGAATACACACACAAGATTGCTGTTATTTGTTGCCCAAAAAAAGAGGAGGAAATGATCTAAATGTGTGTTAACATTTAGGATGAGAATAAATAAATCCATGCAAACAAAGAATATGCCAGAAATTTGAATGAGAGCTTCATACATCAGTGTGACTAAATCCCAAAGCTGTAATTTTGAGTTGAAAGAAAGCAAGTTGCAGAATAAAGGGAGAAATGTAACTTACACATAGCTTATATAAAGCTTAAAAATAAGCACAATTAAATGGTATCATAGTTATGAACAACTAATTCCATAGTAATAATATATAAAATATATGTTTGTTTGATAACTCCAAATTCAGGACAGTAGTCACTGCTGGAAAGGAAGGAAATGATATAGGATCTAGGATAAACCTCCAGGAAACAAATAAGCAATACTTTATCTCTGAAACAAAAATAAAATGAAAGGAAATGTTGCAAATTGTTAAAATTCACCAACTCTGGATGGTGGTTACTTTGTGGTTTGCTGTATTATTTTCCACAGTTGTCAGCACGTTTAAAGTAGTTGATCATTCAAAAATAAAAATGGTGGTGTGTTCTGTTGTTAGTAATAATGCAAGAATGGAATGTTGCAGCTATTTCAAAATTGCCTTAAAATAAATCAATAATTTAAGCCAATGTGAACACAGCAATCAGTCAAAGGAATTGAGAGTTTGAACCTCTATGGTATTAAGTGGGTATTGTGCTACCCAACTGGCCTCTTAGCAAAGATTTACCTCCAACTGCTGTTAGAAGAGAATAAACACATATCATTATACTACCTCCTGTTTTTAGTGCACACAATGAAGATTAACTGTATTCCTTCCCTTGACCTTTGAAAAATCATAGTTTCCACTTACAATGTAAAGCTTTTTGTAGTCCTAGTTTGGCTTTAAGTGCATTATTAGATGCCTTGTATATACAAATGCTCTCTTGTAATACAATTTACAGAGCCCAAATCAGATAGTTGCTTCTTTTTTTACATTTGAAATTAGGCTGTAGAAAACAGACACTGTAGTTATGACTACATCCAACTACTGAAGGCAATAAGGAGCTGCAGAACAATCCTCTCCTTATTGGTTACAATGGTTTCTTTCCAAATGAAAACCTATTTGAAATACTCTGAGGTTGGTATTTTTTTCCTCCCTTCCAATTTCATTCTCTCTCTTTTTTTTTTTTGTTACAGTATTGTCCTAGACAGAGTGACCTGTATCTCTTCAATTCTGAGGAAAGTTTCTTTTAATGCTATAACCATATTTCACCATCCTCTGTTGGCACTTAGCATGTTCACTCTCATGGAGAACAACATGTGAAATGTGCTGTTGAGCGGTCCAATATGCATGACTCCACACAGATACCTTCTGAGGCACAGCCAAAGCCTGTCAGCAGTGCCTTTGGGGTGCATCAGTAAGAAGAAGTGGTAAATGGAGCCTCTGAGCATGCAAACTTTCAGCATCGGAGGGGGGTTATTATTTGTATTTTGTTAAGAAAGCAACAGAAAAATGCCAAATACACTTGGTAGCATCTCTGAAAATAAACTTAGTCAAAAACCTCTAGAATCTCTGCTTCCTTCATTTCAGGCTGGTAGAACAAGGCCTGGCCCTCTACTTGGGTGAGGGATGACGGAGCACCATCACCCAGGGGTGATAGGCTTGATGCAGACACCACTTTTATAATGTTGGGAAACAGCACCCGGTCTTCAGAAGCAAGACGCAATGTAAGTGGGGGTGTGTGTGCCACATGGGAGACATTAACCCAGGGCTCTCCTGTTCAGACAATGACACAAAATAAAAGGTAGCAGAAAGCCACTCAGGGTTGAAACAAATCATCAGATTCTACCCTCCTAGTAGAAGGAGGGTGGAATTTTCCTAGTATTCCTCGTATTTCCTAGTATGGTGGAAATTTCCTAGTATTTCCACCTAGGAAAATGGCCTCAAATGTATAAGGAGGTAGAATATGAAAGATTGTAGCTGTGCTTAGGTCAAAACAAAGATTATCTTTTCCCATCTCCTCTGTTGCCTTTCATCAGATTTCCTTCCTAAAGAGGGAGTGAAATGGAATAGATACATGAACTCTTTCATTTCTTTTTGTTAATCTATATATTTTTTTGTTGTTGTTAATCTATATTTTTGCCTCCTATTATATCTTCCTTATTCTGTTCTCATCTCTGTCCTAATTTTCTTTCTCCTGCGTCTAGCTTGACATTCATAATAACCTTTTCATTTGGTTTTTACCCCAAACCACATGTTTGCATATTTGTTCTTACAACTTCTGGTGATTGCAGTTTTCATAGTTCTTTGCGAGCTGTTTTCTCATCTTGTAACAACTTCATCAGAACTTGGATGTCTTTAACAAAATAAAACAACATAAACTCACTCTCATACTGAACCACAATTTCTGAAATGAATCCAAAAAATCATAGTATTTCATAAAATCCCAAGAGTTAATAGGTCAGTAAATAATTGTGGGTTATTTCCAAGAAAACCCCACATAAACAAAAAACATTTTTACCAAAGTGAACAGAAAATGCATACGTACCCTCTGAGACTCTGAAAAATATGTGAATAATTAATTCTTGCAAACAAAATTCTCCTCCCATGGTTGCAATTATTTTGACTGAAATAAAACTTAGATTTATTCCTGAGTTTTTCTTGAGTCTACAGAGTCTACAAACTACTGTAGGGGTCACAGTTTGTAAAGTTCTTGGAATAACAAGAAAAATCACTGCATATGTTCATCTCCTCTTTGTTGATGAACTTTCATTGATCTAATATTTTGTCAACAGTTCATCAAAGTAATGAATGAGCAGTCTGACAGTGCTGTCTCCTGGGACCACCATTTCCATCTGTGAGGTCTTCTAGCTGTCTCTCCACGTAAGACTGAATGTGTAGGATTGTTTTAGGGGCTAGGTGAAGGACCATGATCCTTTCAACCTCAGGAGTCTAGTCCAATCCTGATAACAGACCTGAGTCATTTATTCTTTCTCAAAATGTGTTTTCAGAAGAATTTTTTGTCTGTTCAAGTTCAGTTATTTATGTCATGATATGGAGCATTTAGTATCCTTTTTTTTTTCCTTCTGAAAGACTGATAAGTAAGCTGACCAGATTGGAACCACATCTTTCTCATTGCCAGCACAGGGTTTATCTAATTTAACAACACACTGTAGCCCTCTACAAACATTAACTCCTTCCATCTCTGCAACAGTCCTGGGAAATAAGGCTCTTTCTTTGACTTTTCTCCCCATTTTAAAGCTGAGGAAGCTAAGGCACAAAGATGTTCAGTGACCTCACTGAAGGGCACCACAGCAAGTGGTAGAACTTGGCTCCAGGTCCCCACAATTACGATGCCAGTTTGTACAGCTCTGCTCTACGGCTCAGGGCTCTGCCTACTCAATGCCTCCTGCAGCTCAAACGGTAAAGAATCTGCCTGCGCAGCCGGAGACCAGGGTTCCATCCCTGGATTGGGAAGTTCCTCTGGAGAAGGGAATGGCAATCCACTCCAGCATTCTTGCCTGGAGAATTCCATGGACGGAGAAGCCTGGTGGGCTATAGTCTGTGGGGTCGCAAAGAGTCAGACATGACTGAGTGACTAACACAGTCCAGTCCAGTCCATACTCAATACAAGTCTGTGGATGAGAGAACGAGTAGAAAAGGGAAAAGGAGGAAAGAAGGGAAGGGGGGAAGGAAGAAATTTAAACTGTACATGAATCTGGGACTTCCCTGGTGGTCTAGTGGTTAAGACTCAGTGCTCCCACTACAGGAGGCCTGGGTTCTACCCCTGGTTGGGCAATTAAGATGCCACATGCCATGCAGTCACAAAGAATCTAAAAATGTCATTAATGATTCAGGGATAAAGTTTGTATCCAAATTTCCTTGTTACTAGGTAGCACTAGCTGGAATAAATTTATCTTTTTAGTATATTTTGATAACTAAAAAGTATAGGCAACATTTATTTAAATTTTTAAAATTTATTTAAAATCTAAAGCAAAATACAATGAATATCCATGAAACTAGCACTCATTCAGAAACTAGAATATGGGTCTACCTATGTGTTAACAACTCAGTTCATCTCATTCGCCTGGGAAGAAGTAACAGCTACATGAATTTTGTGCTCATCATTTCCTTCCTCTTTTGGTAGAGTTTGATCAAACAGATATAGGTTGGGGGAACAATAGATTGTTTAGTGTTGCTCGCTTCTGAGTTGTATTAAAATGGCTACATGAAATCTTCTATCATTTGCTTTTTTCCACTTCATATTATACTAAGTTTCGTCTATGTTGAGTAAATTCTTCTTTATAAAATGTCCTTTATTTTAAAAAGCACTTTTATGTAAATTATTTCATTTGATTCACATAAAAATCTACGGTAATAGATATTTTGGCCTTATTTTTACTGTTTCTTTTATAACAATAGCACTGTGCTGGTAGCCATGAACAAACCCAGATTTTAAGCTGAAAATCTGTGCATTAAGACCCACAGGCCAATTTGGGCTCTAAGACTTAACACTGACTCTACAATCCTTCCATACCCGTGGATATGTTTGAATGCTTGTAACTGTGAGCATGGAAAACCTTGTTTTCCATGTGGTATGGGTATTCCCACATTATACGCGAGAAAACAAAAAAAAAAAACCAAACTAAGTCAATGCCCTCTTTTTAGGACTTCTTGGAATTTCATCTTATTTCCATATGTATGACACATAAATAAAGCTTTGTCTTCCAAATATGATGGTCATGTCTATTTCACCATATCTAATAGGCTATGGTAAATAATAGCATATGTAAATTCCAAATATATATATATATATATATCTGAGTGGAGATTCTGTTTTCTATTACCTTCTGAATATCTTTTACAGACATTCTTCTAGCTGCCTAGCAAGTATGGAACCAGGAAAAGACCTGATGTCCCTGTGATTGTCAGGGGTTTTGTGTTACTTATTACTCAGTGATGTGTTAATATCTACCTTACAAAATAGCAATGGGTCAGCAGAGAAACCAGAGTTTTGCTTCCTATATGAAATGTTCAAAACAAATATGCCAATGGCCCATGATGTCTGTGAGAAGAGTAGGAACACAGAAAGCTTCTGCAGACTAAACTGAAAGAGAGCCAAGTCCTCTGGTGGTTTTCCATGTTGTCATTGTTGTTTAGTTGCTAAGTCATGTCCAAATCTTTTGATTTCCTCCAGGACATTAGGCTAATTGATCACTCCTTGTCTAATGTGCTACAGTTGACAGACATTGATGCTTTCTTCGTGAGTTTTGACTATAGTTATGTCTTTATAGGGGAATTCATTAATGAATTGAAACCAACAGGGCAATTCAAAGCACCCTTCCCTGACTGTTGTGAAAGGGGCGAGAGGTAAATTTTTCACACAAACTTCTCAAGTTTGTTCTTGCTTATGGATTGATTAACTGCCTAACCCCCTCCCTCCCCCCAAAATTAGTCATTACCATCTAAGGAATAAGATATGTGCATTTATGAGGAGCAGTGTGCTTTGTAAAAACAGTGAGAATTGACTTGTGCTGAGACTAAAGCAGTTACCATCCTACAGATAAGAACAAGTTGTCCAGTATCCTACAAGTAGCCAAAACAACTGCTCCCCTTTGAGTTTATATGACTGAAGAAGAAGCACAGAGCAAAAGTTGTTTCCTTTTGCCTCATTAGCCAGCTGCACAGTAAGGAAGTTGAGGGCAAGTGTTTGGAATCACTCAGACTTGGGTTCAAGGTTCATCTTTGCTGCGGATTACATTTTAGCTTAAGAAAATTGTGTGTGATCATGTTCAGTCGTTCAGTCGTGTCTGACTCTTTGTGACCCCATGGATTGCAGCCCACCAGGCTCCTCTGTCTGTGGATTTTTACAGACAAGAACACTAGAATGGCTTGCCGCATCCTCCTCCAGGACAATATTCCTGACCTGCGTCTCCTGCGGCTCTTGCGTTGGCAGATGGATTCTTTACCACTGTGCCACCTGGAAGCCCTAAGAAAATTACATAACCTCTTTGAACCTCAGTGTCTAGCACCATAAAATGGGGATATTGTGAATGGTCTTGATTTCATAGAGTTGCTATGAATATTAACTGAGATAAATATAGATCAGCGGACAGTACCTGACATATAGTGAGTGCTTCTTATAGTAGTGTCCCACTGGGTGATGGAATGATCCTCCTGATTTAAAGAGCTCTGCCATGCTTGCTGTTCTAGGACAGTGCCTTCCTGCAGACAGGGAGCCAGTGGCTGCGCTCTTAGACAGTGTTTGCATTTGTTTGCCATGTGGCCCCCAACCCCGATGGAGCAGAGGGACAGACATTCGTGCTCAGCAGCACCTGGGGAACAGAAGGCTTGCACTAGGCTTGTGCTTTCTCTACTCAGCATCTTAGGGGCCGGAAGAGACCCAGCAGCCTCCTCTCCCCAGAGCAATCCCTACAGAGAGTCCGGATACACAACCCAATTTCATCCTGCCTCCACATGGCAATTGTTGTTCTTTTCCAGGGCTTCATGTTTTCTTTCTTACCAAGTCCTTTTCATGTTGAAGCTGGGCAAGATGCACCTCCACAGCGGGCGGGCTCTCCCTCCTGACAAGTATCTGCTTCTCGTTTCCATCCCACATAGCTAAAACTGGCTGCTTGGGGAAACAAACAGGCAAGGCCAGAGAGAGGGCAAAGAGGCTGTGTTCCCACTCAGGGGGTGGCCTCTATAAAAGAGAGTTCCACCTGCAGTAATGCCCTGTCACCCAACGACTCGGTTTGACATGGTCAAGAAGAGCAAGGCAAATCTGGACAAAGGGAATAAAGTTCACGCAAGCGCGATTTGCTGGCTTTGATGACTGCCCCTTCTTGTCTCAGAGACAAAACTGCGCCTGGTGTTTTAAAGACAATTCATTTGGAAAATGTAATCAAGTAATGCAATGTACTTGAGATATGGAACTGAAATGAAGAGTTCCATTCTGAAGACTGAACAATTCCAAGGGGCTTCCAATGAGTGGTATTTAACTAAAACATGGTTAATTTTTAGTCCACCACTGAATAATGTGCACCACAGTGAAGCAGAAGAAAAAAGAAAAGGAGAGAGGGCTTTCAGGTTCAATTCAGAAATGGAAACTGAAAAGAACAAGGGTGGAGTGGGCAAAGGGCAAACTGAAGGCATATGGAGTGGGTTGAAACAACTGTGCGTTTAGCGAGAAATGGCCACGCTTTGAGTTCAGAGTTCTCTGTAGGCTTCTCCCCCAGGAAGTCTCAAGCTTCTTCCCATAGGCAGCCAGCTAGCAACTTCCTAGGCTGCATGTTCCTCTCACAATACTGTTTCATCTTTGTTTGGCTTGTCATTTCTTTTTCCCAATATAGTTCCTGTACGCACTGTCATCCTTGATGTCTATACAGTCAGTTGCATTGAGTAAGACTGACTAGGATTTTCATCTTAAGCAGATTTTAAACTCATTTGAACATATTTCCAATTGAAATTATTTCAGTGCATTCTGGTACACATCTTTTTAAAGTTTTTTAATTTAATTTCATAAGAAATAAGCAGAACTGTGGTTCTTCAAGTTTCCTAGAACTATACACTAAAAGGGTGAAATAGTCTTCATGTCAGTTATACTTCAAATTTCAAAAAGCTTTAAAAAAATAAAGACAAGTAAATGTTACAGAAGTATCAGCTAAATGAGGGCATTATAGCTAAACAGAACAAGTTGGGTATAGTATATTGAAGCTTAGAACACCATGAGCCCTGGATTTTAGGCCTAGCTACACTACTAATTATCTGTGGGCTCTTGGGGGTGCAATTTAATCTCTAAAAACTCAGTTCATCATCTGTAAAATGAAGGGCTTATCCAGATTAGCATTTATTGAAGTATGTTTGGCAAAATGCTACTTCTTCAGTTCTTTAGCATGTTTGTAGTTTTTTTGTTAAAAAAGGGTGGGGTTGGGTTTCCTTTGTCAAATAATTTTAAGAATTAAGAAGGGTTACCACCTCCCCCAGAATCAGATAGGTTTGTTTGGTGCTGGACTTCTCGCGGCTTTTCAGCCTACATATAAATTTGTACAACATTCCATAAACATATTTAACTATCAAACCCTTTATCATCTCCAGCATGTAGTATATAAACTCTGGGAGACACTTACTAATCCTGTTTTCTTGACAATTGTCCTGATCAGTTTCTCAACCAACAATTTCATCTTAACACTTAAGATTAAATATAATGAAGCAAAATTAAATTATTAATTGATTATTATAACAAATTTTTCACAAGGAACATATAGAACCATACTTCATGTTGCATTTGTAGACACAGACATGTTCAATCTATTCATCATATAAATATATTTCAGGTTTGCCCTAGCATCTTTTGTGTGAGTTCTATGTAGAAAGCAGGCAGAGGCTAGCAGAAATAAGAGAATAGTATGGAAGATCCCCTGGAGAAGGGAATGGCAACCCACTCCTGTATTCTTGCCTGGAGAATTCCATGGGCGGAGTAGGCGACAGTCCATGGGGCCACAAAGAGTCGGACATGACTGAATGGTTAACACACACAAGCATGGACAAAGTAAAAGCAAATTCTATTGGAAAATAAAAACAATTTAGGCCTAAGAAAAGTTTGAACTTTGTTACAAACTTGAATCAACTATTTTCTCTCTCCTCTCCAACAATCTTAAGAGCCAAGTTATAGTACAAAAGAGACCTCGATTTTAGCTCCATTCTGGGAATCCGTATACCTATGTTGGGGTGCAAAGCTGGCAATGGGGGGATCTTTTTGAACTGAATGAACCAGAAAAAGCAGTAGGCTGTTTTTCCACACTCTAATCAGCAGCCGAGCTTTCGGCAGTTGTGCTTCTGAGAAAAAAAAAAAAAAGCTCATCTTGACTTTTCTGAAGTTCTTTTGGTATATGTTAAATTATTTATATGTTGTCAAAAGTTGGCTGAAACCCAATTATCCTCATTTATCCACAATTGCTAGAAAACTTAGCATACGATGTTCCTGTGGTCTCTCTGCCTTTCTATGAGGAACTTATCTAGTTATTAATGGTTACTGGCCTCTTTTACCATTCTTTTGCAATGAAATCCTTCTGGATAACACAAATACAGAAAATGTAAATATGGTCACATATAATAAATGACTGCTTTTACAATAGCTTGACTACATGCTACTATGATGAACCCCAGCAGTGTTCTCTCTTTTCTAATTTTATTTATTAAATACAGTGGTTGTTTTTCTTATGTTACCAGAAATGATATATTATTAAGCAATTCCCAACATATATTTTTTATAAGTTAAATATAAATAAAAATCTTGGTAATTAAATTAATGGCACAATTTTCTTGGAAAGAAGCTGAACAAATGCAATGAGGAAAATATGAAGTCAGAGTTGCAGAAAATAAAATTATGCTATACACAATTGGAAACAGAAGGATAACAAAAGTTTGTGGCCCCTCCAAGGCAAAATTTCAAAAGTGACCTCACTGGTCCTTTACTTGAAAATAAAATAGTTGTCGTCTCCTTCACAATACAGAAGAAAGGAGGAAAACACAAGTAGATATTGTGTTCTCATGTATATTAGAGCAGTGGTTATCTATAAGCAAGTAAATAACAAATTTTTGCTTCCCTCATGGTTCAAATGGTAAAGAATCTGCCTGGGATAACTTGGGTGAAAACTGCTTTCATAATTATAATATTTCCATGTTTAGTTTGATATTGCTAACATGGACTCAGATCTAGAGAATACCATTATCTTCTAAGACAGCAGCATCAGTGCTTGACCCTAATGTCTATAGTAAAAATATCATGAGAGTAAAATTATATTGGTCATTAGATTTTTCTTTTTTTGTAATTCCCTTCAGTTCAAATATTTACAAAAGACCTTTAAAATGATATATTAGATTTTGGTTATATGAGATGGATAAGTCTGAGAGGGACTGTATGGCATAGTACCCACAGTTGACAATGCTGTATTATATACTTACAAATGTGATAAAAGGATCATTCTTATGTCAAGTGATCCTATCACATATAATAATAATAATAATAAGTAGTAAGAGGACAAGAAGAGACTTCTGGAGGTGATGGATAGGTTTATGGCTTGGATTGCTATTGTGGTTTCACAGGCATATACTTACCTCGAAATTCATCAAACTGTATATATTAATTATTCATAGCTTTTTGTATGTAAATAAATAAGCAAACAAATGGAAGAAATTAATTTTAAGAAGTAATAATATATCTGAACTTCAAAGATAAAATAACTGCCAGTTATATATGTCTTGTTCCTATTCTGCAAAGAAAAAAAGACTGAAAATGTTTCTTGAAAGGTTCCAGTAATACATTCTAGGTACATAGTAATAGATTCCAAATGCTTGTTGGATTGAAAGAACATCAGTTAATAAGTAACAATTTGATATATATAACACCTACAAGCTCCATCACTCAAATGTTGCCTAAACTAAACTATGGGCTGAAAAGTTTCAAAAAACTTTGGAACAAAATAGGAAATGGGCTTTCTTCTAGTGCAGCAGAATAACAGAGTGAATGTGTCCCAGCCACAGAGAACATGTTACTATCAATGACTCTTCTACCTACTATTCCTTTTAAATGTCAGCAAATTCTTCCCAGGGGGGAAATCACAGACATTTTCTGTATTCTTGGGACAGAGCAAGAAGTCTGTGCTCTTCATGCACTTTCCTAACATTCCTACTGTGTGCCAGGACAGGACTGCCACACTGGGTGACTGGAACAGGCAATGATCTAGATTTGAGAAGCAAGAGGAAAGATGCTCCTGGTCTTCACATTTCATCCTTCCATATTTCTCAAATGGGTGTCCTCAATCCCTGTATTATTGCTTCACGGCAAGACTCTGAAGACTGCTAAAATGAAAATACTTGGGTGTGCAATTCTTTGGCAAATAGATTTGACTCCATTTGATATCTCTGATCAAATGGCAGTGTGCTAAGTCACTTCAGTCATGTCTGACTCTTTGCGACCCTATGGACTGTAGCCTGCCAGGTTCCTCTGTCCATGAGATTCTCCAGGCAAGAATACTGGAGTGGGTTGCCATGCCTCCTCAGTCAAATGGCAAAGGCAGTCTGTAATGTGCTGACCACCTCCAAACTGAGCAGAAAAGAATTCTGTTTTTGATTAACAATGTCTGCTATTAGCACAGGAGAAAAATTGTGCAACATACAAGCCAAGTATTTCCTGACCCCGTTGTTTTGGCCAATATTATATTTATTTTCCTTTGAAGATTCACCTCTTCCCTAATATATCCACTTGCACTCTAAAATATTTTATATCTATTTTTAACACATTAAAATTCAGTTTAGTTTGATTAAATTAAAAAATGTGTCAAAAAGCATAAGTATTCCCTCCTGTCAACCATGTAGTCAGGCTACTTGGCTGGTGCAGAGAAAGGAGATTTGCTCTGACCTCAGTCTTTACAGCAAGGAGATCAAACCAATCAATCCCAAAGGAGATCAACCCTCAATATTCATTGAAGGACTAATGCTGAAGCTGAAGCTTCAATAATTTGACCACCTGATGCAAAGAGCCAACTCATTGGAAAAGACCCTGATGCTGGGAAAGAATGAAGGCAAAAGGAGGAGAGAATGACATAAGATGAGATGGTTGGATAGCATCACTGACTCAATCGACATGAGCAAACTCCAGGAGGTCGTGAAGGACAGGGAAGCCTGGCATGCTACAGTTCATAGGGTCACAAAGAGTCAGACACAACTTAGGAAATGAACAACAACAGTCTTATAATAAATGAATTGAAGATGAAAACTCTGCATTGAATCATCATATGCTTTGTGAGAACATTTAGCAGTAACAGACCATTTGGCTGAGACAGAAAGAAAGAAAAAAGAGAAAGAATAAAGGTCAAAATATGTTATATTTTAAGCCAGTATGGGCTTGCTCAAGATATTTTAAAAGTGGTACAGAATTATATCACAAAACAATACTATATGCCTCATATATGATATTATCTATAGTAGCAATTTCTTTCTGAAAAATTAAGGAAGCTTTTCGAAGAGGAGGGCTGTCTATCAGTGCAAGTTTCTAACCCTGATGTGCTTGGTTTATTCTGCAAGAGGATATCTGATTTGATTTAATGTGCTCCTAAAATACTCTTCCTTCCATGTTTATTGCTTTTCCTCTAACCATTTATTTTCCATGAAAGTTTGAGCTTTTCTATCTACGACACTTTCGAAGAAGTAAATCCAGACTTTGTCAAAGGGGTATTATATATCCTTTCTTCATAAGACAATCTTTAAGACTTTCATAATAGAGCTTGATCTTGGAATCCATTCTTTCAAAAATAAGTTTAAAGATTTTCTCTATCTCTGGTCCTATTTATTTCCACATAGCAGTTATCTCAATCTGTCATCATGTCATCTGTTCCCCTGTTCTTTGTCTATACCATACAATCTACTTAAGGGCTGGGACTTGTCTGTCTTGTTCACTGTGTTTCTAATACCAAATAGAATGCCTGGCACATTATTATGTTTGGAAAGGATAATGAATGAATGGATCTGATGGTGATAGAACAGAATGCTTTTATTTTGCAAATAGTTTTTTTTTTTTCAACAATTTATGGTAGTTCATAAGTAGGGAGGTCCTAGGTAGAGATTTTTCCTGTTTCTCTTGAGTGTGGCCTCCATACCCAACTCACATAGATCCATAGGCTGCCACTTCCAATGGATCCTTGCTATTTCTGGACTAAGGCATTATGAACCCAAAGCAGGTTTTCATGCCTCTGTTGGTCCTGACCCTGCCAGGAGCCTTTATTCAGCAAAGCAAGCTTTGGTACATTTTCTGCTCTTTGTCTTAGCATTTGAGTCTACACAAAAGTTTGGGCCCTTCAGCGCTCTGCCAAGAAACACTCTCTACACCATTTATAACATCTGGCCAACAGTTTTAATGACCCACAGGATGTCTGGACACAAACAACAGCTAATTTCATATCATGCAACGTTTTGGTAATATTTTAAAAATGAGATAATATACTTGAAAGTGCTTTATAAACTATGAAATTCTATACAAATGATAGATAATGATCATGATTATTACTATGATCATTGTTGCCCTAGCTAAGACAAGAAACCTCTCTGGAAAGCCTTTTCACATTCTGTTCTTTTGGCTTTTAAGAAATATTGAGCTACATGCTTCCAGGGAAATTGTCTCCTGGCATTAAAATAGAAAAAAAAATTTTTTTTAAATCACATTAACACTTCCAAGTGCTATGTTATAGAAGAGAGGAGAAAAAATAAAACCATTTCCTGCTGACCCAGATCCAACATTTATCCAAAATGTGAAGGACAGTCAATTCTTAGCAGTTTACATTTATCAGACATATAGCATAAGCTTTGAAATATCGTTTCATTTCCTACCATGAAAAATGAGCCTGATTCTCTTTTTACACAAATTATCTCCTTATCCTGCTTCAGGGAAACTATCTCTTTAGGGTGGAGACCTCACTATGTCAATCAGCCAGCAATATCACAAGTCTCATCAGACTTATCACATCTCAGTCATGAGCGAAATAGAAGCTGCCTTGAAGTTTGTAACTTGGAGCATATGAGAGCCCCTAAACCCAGAGGCTCTACCTAGAGGTCTAGCCTTGAGGAGTGAACAGATTGAATAATTATCCTAGTCTCCCTGACTACTTTCAACTAACAAGCAAAAGTCTTTCTAAGCAAATGAGAAAACAAGGATGAATACATACAAAACATGCTTCTTTTACTATACAAATGTTCCTAGAAGGTATTGAATTACATATTAGCAAGAGAACGAGCTAAAAAAAAGAGCAGTCTCAGAAAGGGTCTTACAAACAAATTCCTCTGTTTCACAATGTTGACCTTTGCTGTTCAAGAACATTCAGCTCTCTCCTACTACCTTGAGCAATATCACCATTTCCTAATAATGTAGATAAAAGAAAATATAGACCAAGAGTCCTTAAAAGCCCATACTTACTAAATGGCAGTACAGGATTCTGAGTAAGGTTGATAGAGATTTCAAACATGTAACATACTCTCCTAAGGGACTGTACTCCTGGAAAGAATCTAGTTCATTAATTTTGAGAAAAACCAAAGCATGTTTCAATGCTTATTTTTGCAGGATCCGTTTCTCCTTTAGCTTATGAAGAGTCAATTAAATCTCTCTCAGGTAAAAGGCGTCCAACTAAAGAACTTCAATATTATTTACAAGCATTTGACACTGACTTGGGGTTTCACTGATGATTGGACTGGAAATTGACATTTGTGAAGAAGCTTTGAAAAATATGTATAATTTAGCTTTAGTAGTTTGCATAAAGTAGAGGTTAGATTCTGCCAATGACCTTTCATGAACTTTTGAGAGTGGATAGTTTTTTGGTGAAAAGGTAAAAAAATAAAGACTCCTTTTTCCTTCCAAGGTGGTAATTACACTTAAGTTTATGTAGCTCTAATGTTCGTGGGAGATCTTTATAATTTACTCTTGGGTAGGCTCTCTATGAAGCTTCTTTTTTTTTCCCTTGAGAGGAAAAAAAAATTTTAAACTAACATCCTTGCAAATTGGATAAGTGTGGCATTACAGTGGTTTTCAACCCATTGATAGAGGCTCATATGCTTTGAACTTTAGTAACAGCATTTGAAAGAGAGATTAAGATCCCCTTAACCAGCAAGCATTCACTTTTTAAAAGTTTCTCTTTCCAAGGGCATGAAAGCACTGCATTTTGAAAGCTATGTAAGTCCAAGCAAAGCCAAATGTACTTCTACTCAGATGAGTTCACTGGTGGTCGGAGCTTTCACAAAGTGACATTTTTTTAGGCTGTCTGCAAATTGCCCAAAGAGCTGGTCCTTCACTCAGCATCACAGGGTTCCTCTGCCATCATGGTAATTACACACATTGCCAACCCAATTAAGATTGCATGGGGAGAGATGAGTGTTCACTGTAGCCATTTCACTTTACAGTCAGTGGTAAATTCTGTGAGAAAACTTCATCCGGCAACTTTCCCATCCTTCTGGAAGGGGGGCTCTTGGTGGTCAGCCAGAAATATGCAAAGCTATCAATATAATTCATGCCGCTTAGGGGTTCAAAAAAACAGATATTTCCCAAGCCAGGGCAAATTAGCCTTTGGCATTGGAACTCTGGATTATTTATCCACTCAGGCACATCTATACAATGAGAAACAACTGCCTTGCAAGGCAATAAAGTGCTGCGTACCATTCCCAGGGGAAGGCTTGCCTGATGAAGCATTTAATCAAGTAGACCACAGAGCTATTTGCCTTCTGTATGCATGGGAGGCAGGCGCTGAAACTGGTTGAGAGGAAGCCACGTAGCCCAGGGCCTTATTTTCTCTACAGCCCAAGTCCCAAAAGTCCATCTTCATGCTCCTGAGGGGTTGATTCCAAGCTCGAGATGTCAGCTCTGCTTTCTCAGGAAACTCGGGGCAGGAAGGTGTTTATTCTCTTCCACTCTTCTTGAACTTTCAGACTTGTGGTCAGAGCTTCTTGCTCATCATTTTGAGTGCTTTAGTTTTCTTTCCTCAATAATAATGTAGACTACACAAAGGCAAGATGATGACATTTCCCCCACAGCATCTAAAACAGTGCTTAGATGGATAACTGGTTCTTGAAAAATGAGTCTCCATTGGTCTATTTGTGGCTCCTCACCTAAACAAAAATTTTATTTGGAAATGGGAATACCCCAGTCACTTAGGTAAACACTGCTTTCCCTTTCATTTGATCTAGGCTTTCTTTTCAACCCTTTCCATCTAATTGTTCCCTACTCTAAATTTTCTTGGGCACAAAATTTGCTACTTAAAAATTTTTAATGTATAAGTTTTCATGGATGCAAAAGCACATCAGAGCAAAAGTGCAGTATCCACTTATCTGGTAGTACTTTGCGTGTAAGAAGAAAAGGGAAACAATCTTCCAGAACCCTAGTGGATCATCTCTGCTGCTGCTGCTAACTCGCTCAGTTGTGTCCGACTCTTAGCGACCCCATGGACTGCAGCCTACCAGGCTCCGCCGTCCCTGGGATTCTCCAGGCAAGAACACTGGAGTGGGTTGCCATTTCCTTCTCCAATGCATGAAAGTGAAAAGTGAAAGTGAAGTCGCTCAGTCGTGTCCGACTCACAGTGACCCCATGGACTGCAGCCTACCAGGCTCCTCCGCCCATGGGATTTTCCAGGCAAGAGGACTGGAGTGGGTTGCCATTGCCTTCTCCAAGTGGATCATCTCTAGAGGAATATTTATGGAGATTATCTGGCCTCCTTATTCAGGAGGCACAAAGAATCTTTCTTTATGTATTCAAGTATTAAGGATGTATTTATTTGCATAAAATGGACAGGCTCTACAGTGAGTTTGAACACTAATCCCCAGTTCCTCCTCACTGCAGAACTGTTGATGACTTATTTGGTGTCTCTGTGTTCTCAGACATCACTAGGATAATTCCAGCTGTATCGTGGTCACATTATTTAACTTTGGTGCCTCAGTTTCCAAATCTGTGAAATGGAAACAGCAATAGTACTAGTTCAAAAGCCTCTTGGGAGGATTAATTGAGTTAATATATGTAAAACACTTAGTCCCTGACACTTGATGTGTACTCATCAAGTAATAGTTCTTTTTTTTTCTTCCAGATTTTCAAATGTTTTCATGTTTTCCAGCAAATCTTGTCCCATACCAGCTGAGAGTAGTGGAAGGATGCCTCTTAATTTGGGATTCTTAGTGCTGAGTCCTTGACCTTTTATTATATACTTGTTCAAATTACAGACTTCAAGTGATGACTCTGTATTTCTATAATCACCAGATTATAGCTTAGATTGAGAGATTCCTAAGGACATGAACTCTATCCTAAATTTCTTTGTATTGCCCACCGTGTCTAACACAGTATGTCACACAGAGTAAGAGCTCCATATTTATTTTTGTAGTTAATTTTTTTCTGTTTCTTCCTCTCCCGTTGTCCAAGGCTGATTATGGCAGTGTTCCACTTTTCATCTTCTTCCACACCATGTGTTTTGATCTGTGAGGGGTTACAGAGCCTGTGAAGCATAAAGCAATGGGGGGCTTAACACATCAGTAACCAAATATGTGAGCCTTGCCAGAACTCTTGCTGTTTAGATGGAAGAAAGGGCAGAGATTTTTTGGACAGATTTGTGTCCTGGGTCATGTCATCTGTGGGCTGCTGGTGGGTTACTTATGGGCTGGCATGCTGATAACATTGGAAGGCAGTTCAAAATTCTCACAAAACATCAATTGAAGCCAATGTGAGAAATATTGATTTTGATGGTAGCAACTTTGTTTACATCAGTGGCTGAGACAGTCCATAAATGAAAAATGCTCGACCCTGTGAATGAAGATAATGGGTGAAAAATTCAAAGTCACTGGGATAAGCTCCTTTCCACAAGTCCTTATGTGGTCCAAGTACCAAACACTTTTTTTTCTTACCCATTCACTGTACCTTTGAATACAAAGATGCAATAGTGAACTGACTTCATTCTCTCCAAAAGGAACTGTTTCCAGTGCTAATAAAATGCAGCCACAAAAGAAAATCTCTGTAGAGGAATTGCACTCCAGTGGGAAGAATTAACCCTCAAACTGTGCATGTGCGTGCGTGCTCAGCTGCACCTGACTCTTCGCAACCCTTTGAACTGTAGCCCGTCGGGCTCCTCTGTCCATGGGATTTCCCAGCAAGAGTACTGGAGCGGGTTGCCATGTCCTCCTTCAGGGGATCTTCCCAACCCAGAGATCAAACCCCCATCTCCTGCAGCTCCTGTCCACTGAGCCGCTGGGGAAGCCCAACCCCCAATCTATCAGTTGGTTTTTTTCATGAACTCTTTGGAAAGTCCCTTCCTTATATAGTACCTTATCCCCATTTACCCAATCCCCTTATTTTAGCTTCCAGTGTTATCTTGTGATTATTATTAATGTTATTAACATGCAATTTCAGACAGCCTACCCTATAGTCCATGAGAGTGAAATATACCCTTTCTTTCCATCTACTGGCAAAAGACCTCTCTTGTATTTTCATTTTAAATTGTGACTTTTCCTGGTACATTGGTAGAAAGTAGTTTCTTAGTTTTCTCCCTATTTTGATCGTTGTTTCATGGTCTCCCTCAGGAATACTAATTCCTTCTCTTTTGAGATTAAATCAATATCTTTGTCTTTCCTGCTCTATGCATTCACCTTACATGATCTCACTCACCCTGTATCTTTACATACAATCAGGGTGTGAAAACCCCTTCAATCTCAGTCTCCAGTCAGACCTCTGAAGCTCCAAGCTATCCAACTCCTTACTGCACCATTCCCTTTGTTTGTTTGTCCACAGAGTAACTCGTCAGCCCTTTCACAGGACCTAAACCACCAGAAACGAGGGCATCCCATTCAAAGCAACATGGTAGGACACCAAGGTGGGGGTGTTTAGTGAATGGCTGTTCTCTGGCTCGGTTCCAGCACAGGGTGGCTGTGGATAGGCAAAGAGTCTTCAATCTAAGAAGACAGGCTTGGCTCAGATTTTTGTAAACCTTATAATTCTAGATTCCATTCTATAGGGAATGGAGAATCATTGGAAATTTCTGATGAGAGCAGCTCCTAAAAAACATGATCACATGTTTCTAGCTCCCGTAACAATTAGCTAGTAGACTCTAATGATGTCATGGGTGACCTCAGTCTATTTCATTGTTTATTTGTTTGTCAATAGATCTCAGTCTCTTTTTCTGTCAAGAAAAATCAAAGTGCCTGCTGCTGTCATATTTTCTCAGAATGAGCTGAAAAGGTCCGATATTTGAACATGAATCCTTTCCACCATGGAAATCTGAAGACCAACTGATCTGGCTCCCTGCCTCCCTCTGAAATCTCTGCTGAAATGAGATAATCCAGTTCTAGTTGCAGAGTGTCATTCCACTCTGACAGCTGTTGTTTCTCGGCTTAAGCTGAACTATTTTAGCTTGTACCTGAAAGAGTATTTTTCACAGATTTTCTGAGTTATGGTAAGAGTTTAATACTAGATATTTCAATAGACGGTTTCTTCTACTATCATTCATGCAGAAAAAGTCAAAAGGCCAGGGGCCAAACTGGATGCTCACTGGTGATAATTCAGGCCAACTCTCTAGATGGTTATGTAGTCATGTACGGATGTGAGAGACCGTAAAAGAAGGCTGAGCACCAAAGAATCCATGCTTTTGAACTGTGGCATTGGAGAAGACTCCGAAGAGTCCCCTGGACTGCAGGGAGATCAAACCAGTCCATCCTAAAGGATATCAACCCTGAATATTCATTGGAAGGACTGATGCTGAAGCTGAAACTCCAATACTTTGGCCACCTGATACAAAGGGCTGACTCACTGGAAAAGATGCTGATACTGGGAAAGATTGAAGGCAAAACAAGAGGGCAGCAGGGGATGAGATGGTAAAATAGCATCACCAACTCAGTGAACATGGATTTGAGCAAACTGCAGGAGATAGTGAAGGACAGAGGAGCCTGGCATGCTGCAGTCTGTGGGGTCTCAAAAAGTCAGACATGACTTAACGAGTGAACAACAGCAAACAATTCTAGATAGTGGGACAGCCAGACAACTCATAGAAGAGGGCGGCAATTCCTCTTTACTTTATCTGGTAAGAAAATGCAACAAGTCAGAGAAGGCATCCCCATTTAACACCATCACCTAGCACAAAGCAGGACAAAAGAGGAGCCCAGCCACACCAGGTGTGGATAGCATGGAGCATCCACAGCCAGGAAGAGAAATCTGACTGTTACATGCCAAGAGCACAAAAATTACTCAGGCAGAATACGTATTCACACCACTTCATTCACCATCTATTAATTTAGCAAGTACTATATACAAGACACTCTTCTAGATGTCAGGGATACACCAATAAACAGACAAAAATCCCCCACACTCATGGAACTGACATCCTATCGTGCTGAAAAGGAATTTGGGATGTGAGAGAAAGTTTGGTTGGAAATGTGCTTGCTGAGACCAAATTTCTTAATTGTACATCTTTGCTCTGGTGTTAAAACAAATCAGAAAGTATGCACTCACAGACAGAGATACATACCTATATATGTATATATTCATACATAATCATATGTGATTAACAACACTATCCCCTCATTCCACATGTATTTCTAAGAGTGAGAAGGTATTCTTTCAGATGGTGTCACAGCTGAAGAGAAAAGCAGATGGTGCTTCTGGAGGAGGCAGCTTGCTTGCTGAAATGTCATGGATATACAGAAATAAAACTGAAAATGAAAGGCAAGAAAAATTCTCATTTGAATAACGAACTAGCTCGTGTTTCCTCTGAGCCACGCAGCTCAGATAATGAAAAGAAACACTCTCAGAATCCTTTGTTCTGCACTTACAACAAAACTCGAACCACATGTCTGACATGTAACAAGCCACTCTGGATCATTTCTTGAAGAAGAGGAATCATTGTTTGATGGGACCACTAGTAAAAATCCAGAAGGTACCCCAGAGAAGCTGGCACTCAGAATAAACCATCCAAGGGGTAATTTGTGGGGACAAATGATACACCAAGTATTGCATTTGAACTTTAAGACAATTGCTCACACCCACACAAAACTGACGGCTGAGCCTGCCTTCCACCCCAGCTTCCTGTCACTGTTCATTTTCCAGTGTTCCCCGGAGTTGAAGGAAGCCCTCAGGACTCATGGCAGCAGATAGTTCAAAATGATGCCTATAAAGCTTTTCTAATTATTATTATGTTAAACACATAATTTGGTGGCTTTGTTCTGTGACTATATGTGCTTATTTCAGCCTCATAATAGTTGCCAGATTCTGCTGTAGGATTTGCCTCCTATAGTGAAACACACAGACCACAAGTTCTTTCCTGTGTACCCACAGTTCCACCAGCGCTAGGCACCCCAACAATGCCCATCATTGTCTCCAGGGAGCCTTGCCCAGACCTGAAGTGACAAAAGGGAGTGAGTTCAGGCAGATTAACAGCATGTAATTACAGGCAAAGAGTTGGGCTTTACTCCTTGGAAAGATCTTTGAGGCCTGGGATAAATTTTGACTCAACACCAATTCAACCAGTTTTAGGATCAGTTGTTTACTTAAATCCATTATGCCCAGATTTTTACACCAGCCAGGAGACCCAGCTGCAGAACCTACCCAGAGCTTCTTGTTTTCCCAACTACATTCTGATGGGGAATACTGGAGATGTGACCTTTAGCACTGTCAGGGTGGAACAGAACTAAGTTATTAAGGCCCCTGGGATCCCAGTGATGTGGAAGAGGAGCCAACCATTGTATAAAACCCCTCTGATTGTCATCCCACCCCCAAGCTTCCTCTTCCCAAAGCTGCTTCTGAGAACAAAGCAATTTGCCTGCTACTTAGAAACAAATCACCCCAGGTCTGAGAAGACAGCAGGCACATTTCTTTCACAGAGAAGGTGAGATACCCTAAGAGCACTGTGAGCCAGCAAAGGAAGAGGTTTGGAAAATTTATTGAATCATTTTCCCTTAAGAGTTATTTGATTGAATAGTAAGAGGCCAATTGTTAGGATCTGAAAACAATTCAGAAGCTGTAGAAATCCTTTGATGGTAACCTCTCTTGCCCAGACTATGGTCTCATGAGAAAGAAAACTCTCCTCAATTAGACCAAGTAAATAATGGCTCCACAGTTTCTCAGTCAGGGCAGATGAATCAAAGTTAACAGGAGGCAGCCAGTGGCAGTGTTTTGCAGACTAACAAATCCTGCTTTTAGGAATCAGGCCTCTCCTACACAGTGGAGAATTTGGACAGCATGTTGACCGGGTACATGAGTGCATGCTAAGTCACTTCAGTTGAATCCAACTCTTTGTGACCCTGTGGACTGTATGTAGCCTGCCAGGTTCCTCTGTCCATGGGATTCTCCAGGCAAGAATACCAGAGTAGGTTGCCATTTGCTTCTCCAGGGAATCTTCCCAACCCAGGGATCAAAACTGCGTCTCCTACAGTTCCAGCACTACAGGCAAATTCTTTACTGCTGAGGCACCAGGGAAGCCCATTGACCGGGGGTCACAGTTAAAATATCAAGGAAGGGCAGGCAGTCTTTGGTGTCACTGGGCGCCATATCCTGAGAAGGACATGACCTCACCTGAGTAGTTGTCTGACAGGACATGCATAAAATTGAATTTAATCATGAGGAAACATCAGAAAGATAATTTTGGAGCATTTTATTTAAAAAGGAGAAGTGAGGCTGGAGGCTTCACAAATGACAAGGTAATAAAAGTCAATGAAAGAATAACGTGTGATGTTAGAATGGACCCTGTATAGACGGGGGACACCATGAAGAGCTTTGTTGGGCTAATTGAAAACACTGAACTATTAGAGAATAAATAATCTAATAATCTAATATTAAATGCCCTGATGTTGGTAACTGTACTGTGATTATGTAAGAGAATGTCCTTGTTTTCAGAAGATACATACTGAAGTATTTAGAAGTAATGGGGCATAATATATGTAATATATTCTCAAATAGTTCAGGAAAAAAATATATATACATATATGTGTGAGAGAGAGAGTAAGATGGGAGAGAAAGGGGGAGAAAGAGAGGATAAAGGAAGGAAGGAAGGGAAGGATAAAGGGGGTGGAAGGATGAGAGGAAGAGAGGATGGAAAGAAAGGAGGATAGGAGGATGGGAAGGAGGGAAAAAGTAACTGGGGCAGAATATGAACAATAGGATAACCTTGATGAAGCATATAGAGATGCTCTTTGTACTATTCATGAACCTATTCTATAAGTTGAGAGTAATTCTAAATAAACAGGTTTTTTTTAAGCTTTTAGGATGTATCCCAGGATGTCCTTTAAGAGAAGGCAAATTGATTCCTCTATTTATGTACTCTAGCTTATTTCAGAATCTTCTCTGATTAAGGGTGATTAAATGATGAAGGAAAATATACACGGCATCAAGGGATGATCTAAAACCTATCTGAAAGGTTAGATGAGTCTATTTTCTGATTATGACATTCAGTTAAGAAAATATTTGAAACATTTAATAATTTTTTAAAACAAAACAATAACACTATAATAGAGCATTTAGTAAACAATGAGTTTCTAAACTTAAAAAAATAGAAAAGGTGCCTCTTTAGCTTCTTGTCCAAGATACTCAACTTCTCTCGGCCTTGGTTTCCTGAGAGTAACATGGAAATAATAATACTAACTCGACTTCCTCTAAGGTTTACATGAGATAACATATATATCAGTATACATGTTCTACAAAAACTAAAAACATAACTCAAACTAGTTTAAATAGTAAAGGAATTTATTATCTCACAGAAGAAGGTATTCCCGAGCAGGATATTGTCTCAGGATAAATATGCTGACCTCAAACCTACTCCCTCTCTTCATGTCCCACCCACGTCCCCATTGCTTACAGTCAATTGGAAACCATAGGATAAGACAGCCCATCCACACAGGTCCAGACAAGTCAGCCTTTCAGAGCAGAGAGCAGGATGAGAAAGGTAGATGATGGCTATGTGGGGTGAATGAAGGCTATCTGCCCCGTGCAGTTTAGGTTTGGTTGATTGATTTAATGGGTCTATGGCATCAAGGATCTAGATCCTTCCATTAGTCTACTGCCCAGAGCTTTGACTCCATCCCCCCAAAAGTGGAAAAAATCTTTCCCTTCAATTGGATTGCACAATTTAGGTCTCAGGCCCAGCCTAAATCCAATGAGCCATGAGGTGAGATAATATATATATCAATAGCAATGTTCTGATTGACTTAAACCTGGTTTCTAGAAGCCCCCACAGGAGAGGGAATGGAATAACTATGACAGGATTAGACTCCTCAGATACCATGCCTTTTTGCTGCACAAAGGAAGGGGCTGGAATGGAGGTCAGAGTGTTAACCTCAGTGTCTACTATAGATGAAAAGCAGCCTCCCACAAGTCCTGGCACTAAGTGGGGACTTAATAATTTTTTTTCTTCCTGTTGAGCAAGGGTCTCTGCCAAGCATTTTTCTTGCTTCTAAACATCCTGAGCATTAGGATGTAATATATTTCTCTTTTAATCCATACAGAGGAGGGGAGGAATATGAACATAAAAAAATATACAACCTAGAATGTCAATACGAGGTAGTATATTAAATGCTCAACTAGGGGCACGGATTTGGGTTGTTTAGAATGGTGGTTTCCAAGACATGGTCCCTTGTAGATGGGTATAAAGAGTAAATCATTACAAGAATTTGCAATCCGAATGCTCATTAAGCATTAACCCTAGGGTTTAGGCTATTTCTGATGAGAAAATAAATATACACTCTGAGTGCACTCATGTTTCTTACCGGTGAAGCAGCCTTCAGCAGTCTCCCTACAAATAGGCTGTGTGGTCCAGCACCCCCAACCCCTTAGCACACACGATAACACACGAGGGTTTCCGCTAACCATGAGCAGAACATGGTAGACATGCCCACTGGTGGCTGGCTCCTAGCCACCCAGGACTGTGCCGGTGCTGCCCGGATCCCTTCCTGTAAGAGGTCCTGCAGAGGTCCTGCAGAAGGGCCAAGTACCCTGGGGAGCCAACGCTCACCACCCAGTTCCCTGCAAGGCAAGCCCCGGTGAGTGAGCTTGTCTTTGGAAAGTCCACTCTTCCTTCCTGGCCCCAGTGCTGCAGTCCCCAGAGCTCTCAGACTCTCCCCAGGCCTCTGGTGGCCTGATCCCCAGTGACCTGGCTGGAGAGGCCTAGAGGAAGCATCAGGTGGCTGGTGGGGGCATAGCTGCAGTCACCAGGCTCCATGCTGGAGGCATCAGTCTTAGACTAGGCAGGCTGCAATGAACACAGGAGCAGTTGGGTTTCTCTTTGCATCAAAACACCAAAAAGGAAGTCAAGAGTACCCTACTGTTACTACCCAAGACACACCTGAGCTTTCCTTATGCAACCAGCGGACGTAAAATAATAAAACAAAAACACTATCTGCTAGTACTTGTAAAATGTTAGATACAAATTAAGGTATTACTACATGCATGGTAGCTTTTTGCTATTAAGTATTTCCCTCAATGTTAGTCACTCATTCGTCTCTGATTCTTTGCAACCCCAGGGACTGTAGCCCGCCAGGTTCCTCTGTCCATGGGATTCTCCAGGCAAGAATACTGGAGTGGGTTGCCATTTCCTTCTCCAGGGGATCTTCCGGACCCAGGGATCAAACCCAGGTCCCCTGCATTGCAGGCAGATTCTTTACCCACTGAGCTACAAGGGAAGCCCCATATTTCCCTCAAAACTGATATTAAATGAACAGCCATTGTCATAACACATCCTTGAAATACTTTTCATGTTTATAAGATACCAAACTGGAAAAAGCTGAGACCCCTGATTTAGGAGTTCTTAGTTCTTTTATCATCCTCCTCCCAGTACACCTTCCTTGTCTTCCTACGGGGGTCATTCAGGCTACTTCATTCTTGTCCTGCTGATCTGTCCTGTGCATCTTCTGTTGGAGGATGTATTAAAGAAAGTACTAAGGAAAGGGAGAGATGGTGTCTGGAAGGAGAACACTGCCCTTTTATAAACTTCCAGATCCTTCTGCTCAGCTCCCACTCTCTCTGGCCTGAGCCTCAGAGTATCCCCTCTTCTCTCTGGACCCAAACGTGCTTGGTCAGAACTCTTGAGTTGGAGACTCATCTTGCCAAGGAACTATTTTCCACTGACAAATCAAGAAGCATGTGTGCGAATTCTCTGAGGAATAACATCTATTTTCCCTCATTTTCCATTCTCAAAAGAGCAAGGTAGTATTTTTCCTACAGGGACAATATTCCCTCTATTTCATTCTCTCTAGGGGATTTGAAATGAGATTGGCTTTATTCAAATCCTAACTCGGTCACTTACTAATTGTATGACCTCAAGCTGTATTTCACCTATCCCTGAAAATGGCTTATGGTAAAAGATAGGACTTGTAGCTTTACACCATCAAATACATATAGGAGGAATTCAATAAACTGTTGAGTGTATGAAAGAATAAGTAAATAAATTCCTAAATTAATTTATTGGACTGTCCCTTTCCCAGCCAAGATAGACCATGCTCTTCTTTAAAGCTGTAGACATAAAACCTTAGTGGCAGATACAACTGGAATGGTCTTAAGAGATCTGGAGACCTCTTTCATTAGAAACCTCCAGCTATTCCATTCTTGGTATATATCCCAAAGAGTTGCTCTCACAGATCCAAGAGAGCTTGTATAAGGATGTCTACCACAGCATTATATGTGGGGGTAGAGAGTTGGAGCAACATGGGAGTCTATCACTGGGAGTTTAAACTGTCAGAAGCAATGGATTCAATATGCACATGGCAACATGGATGTATCTTAAAACAATGGTGCTTAAGGCCAAACATAAAACACGCAAGCAATTTATGCACAAGCACACAAAGCAGCAATACTCATTTTGCCAGGAGAGGATGCAAACAAAAGAGTCACAATAAAAACCATCACCTTTTTTTTTAAACTTACTTTCATAGCGGGCAAGGTAGAAAAGGGGAAAAATCAGGTTTATTAATCAGATATTTAAAATTTTACATGTCCTTTTCACACAAGAATAAAAAGCAGATCTAAGAAATTTGTTTGGTATTTCTTCAGATGTCTTGACACTGGCAATAAAAGATTAGCTGAACTGGTATCTATTATAATTATGCATGCAGATGTATGTTATTTCTTTTTACATGAAATACATGGCAACTCTCCAGAAACTCTTGGTCTGCTATTATGTTGTAATATTCTTCAATACAGAGGAAAACTTAAAAAAAACTTTTTTCCCTCTTTTGTTTGAAATGATTTCCCATGCCTTTCATGGATCTTGGTAGCGTTCCAAAGCTTTTCTAATCAATCTAACTTTGGAAGTTGTCAGAATAGATTTTCTTCCCCAAAACTTTTATGACAGTATACATTTAATATCTGTTATACATAAATCCTTCTATTGTTGTCCTTTGTATTATTTCCTTTTTTTCTTGCAAGTTGTTTTTTTTTTAAGGTCTGTTGAGTTTTCTCCAATTTTTAAAGCTTTATTAAAATAGCTCTATAATTCCATTTTCAGAAAAACTGAATCAGCAAAATCTTTTTGACAATTTTCTATCATGTTACTTGGGGTTTGTGAATCACTTCGTTTGAAAAGCTTCTAAAAAGTTAGAACGTTGTGGAGTATGAACTGTTCTGGTTGAACTAGTTGGTAAATTCAGTCACATAAGCAGAGAATTCTGATGAGTTCAATGACTATTGTTTTGTTGTTCTTTTCATATATTGAGTGACTGCCTTCACTTACCACTTTACCAAAACAGAAGTTTTATTTATATTTTTGCCTCACTCTAAGTCCATAACCAAAAAATAGCTACATTGAACATAAAAGTAAAGCTTAAAATTAAATAATAATTTCAACTTGATAAATCAAAGTTGCTTCTTTATGGAAACAGTTTCTAAATCTCCCATGCACACAAGATGTTTTTGTCTTCTTTGTCCATTAGCATCTCTGACATAAAAAATATCACACTGTACAAGCTCCTCAATCGATCAGCACAATACTGGCCTCCATTCCTAAAGAAAACCTTCTATACGATTTCAGTGGAGCAAAGGATTTGACAATGTGAACAGAAAAATAATAACTGCCTGAAAGCGAACCTAAGTGCCGCCTATGGTGTATTAAGATAATAGACCAACTTATTGGTTTGTTTGGTAGATTTTTGTTTTGTAATTGCTGTCATCCTTTAATCTTCACCTGCAGTACAGTGCAGTTTAGGAATCAGTGGGTATTGGTTCCTCATCCCTGCTCCTCAATGTGGTCTGGGGATCAGCAGCATCAGCATCTGCTGACGTCAGAGGTGCAGAGTCTCAGGCCCGCTCACCCACCCCCACCAATATGCACTTGAATAGAGTCTTCAGATAATTACCTGCACTTGAGGCATGCTCTTCTCATGATCTTCTGACTACCCTCGTCTCACCATGTTCCTAACAAGAATTCAGTTTCTGGGGTGAATTATTTGTTTGTTTGTTGCTTAATGAAAATGATTATAACCCCACCAGCAATACTTCTTATTTCCACGGACTTCTTTTCCACTCTAAGTAGTAACACAACAAGGATTTACATTGATTTTCCCTCCCAAGAGTCCCATTTAAATGCTCTTTACGTGAAGTTCTTTTAGAAATAGACCTTCTCTAAGATGTAGCCTCACTATCAACTCAAAAGTTCAACTCAAAGCTCATGTCTGTTAAAAGATGTTAAAGTTAGAAAAGCCAAACAGCAGAAGCGGGTCAAGGAAAAAGTGCCTGCAGGCCTGAGGAGCACGCTAGAACGTTCTACTCATTCCCTCTTTGGTCCACGGGAATTTCAAAGGCATCTTACAGGCGGAAGGATCTGGTTACTACAGTCTCGGCACAATGACGCTTCTTGAGTTAGCGCAGTAGTTCACAAATGCTAATACGCTGAAGAATTACCAGACAGCGGTCGTGTGCGATGAAATGCATCTTGGCCTTGATGGCCATGGGTAGGTTTGACTTCATGAAATTTTTATCTTACGTAGTCATTTAAAACCTAATCTCCATATTAAAGGGGGCTGTACTTTATTTTTTTAAACATCAATAGCTGAAATTCCTAAAGTGTTGTATTGTGATTAACTATTCAGAATTAATAGATTTTGGCACTAATTCACCAATTTTTAAAAAATGCCATGTTATATAGGTAAAATAACTGATAATTCAGGGAAATCCTCTGTTAATAATTGATTGGGTGGGATATAAAAATAATATTACATAACAAATTAAAAATGGAAAAACTGAGTCTTATAGTAACCACATAAAATACTGTTCTTCATTATAGAATGTCACCTTACCTGTCCAACTACAACTAAGATTTGAGTTGCGTATTATATTTCAGTATTGTATTAACTTTGTGTGTTACCGGTTGTTCTTTTAAGAACATACATTGGAGAATATATGCAGGATTCTATATATCGTTTGAGTCTCTTAAACATTCACGCACCTTTGGGAAGATGTGAGAATGGGTTATGTACTGACCTTGGGACAACTTACCCTTGTGTTATTCCTGTATGTACTATGTGGGGGAAGAAAGGACTGAGCGTTAGAGAGTGTGTGACTCACTGCTAACAGTAGAGACTAGCCAAGTCAGTGTTCATGGGTTAGTGAAAATGTTACTTATTTTGCAATATGAACCTTTCTGTTAATTTGGGTTTAAGGTTAAATAGGTATTATATATTGGCGGGGCTTCCCAGGTGGCCTGAGTGGTAAAGAAACTGCCTGAGAATGCAGGAGATGTAAGCCACCCAAGTTTGATGCCTGAGTCAGGAAGATCCCTGGAGGAGGGCGCAGCAGCTTGTTCCAGTTTTCTTTCCTGGAGAATCCCATGGACAGAGGAGCCTGATGGGCTCCAGTCTGTAGAGCCTCAAAGAGTGTGAAGTGCCTGAGCACACAGCACACAAATTTGTTGACATTAGACTGCTGACGGAGTGAAAACGTTTTGTTTTCTGAAAACATCACAGACTGTTTCTGAAACCTTTAAACTCTGGCATTAACCAAATTTCCACATTTCCACCTTTCCCCTATACATAAATATGAATACATATAGTACACATGTTTCTGATTCATTTGCAACTAATTTATCAAAATGAGCAAGACCTATTTGCTAACCACAGGGTCTAGGGAATCTGTGTGTGTCAGCGGAAGGGGGAGAGGGGGGTGGAGAATGTCTTAAAATCTTCCTTTTGGACTCAGTTAATCCAGAGGGGATTCAAACTCTGATTATGAGAGTTTATTAAAAGTTGAGAAACCATTGAATGTTTCTTTCACTTTATTTTTTCTGTCTCCTTTGCCATTCTCAGAGGTCCCCAATTCTCCTTTGTTTGCCTTGCTCTCAGGATAGGTGGGACAAGTCCATTAACAATATTAGCAATAATAAATGCAAATTGTGAATTGAATCCCCAAATTATGAATATGAGTGCTTTCATCCCCCTTGGTTCTTAATTTTCAAAGAGAAAAGTTACTTGAAGTCAGCTGTATAATAAATTCAGCACATTTGCTTTGAGTTTCTTCCATAACTTAGCTGATGGTGTGTTTCAGTCTAGATGTTCTCCACTTAAACTTACCCTAAAACCCAGCAAAGAAGTGTGCATATTAGCAATTATTAAGCCATTGAATAGCTAGGTGTCAATCTATCTGATAATTAATCAGTTAACAAATATTTCGTATTATCCAGTCTCCCAAAGTGCCAGGATTTACCTGGGCACTTATTTTATGTATCGAACCTCCAGTCCCTCTTCAGAAGCTGGGGAACACATATGTTTAAAATAGTGCCCCAGAGTGATTCTTGACAATCTGGGCCCCAACACACTGTGCTGGTTAGTTAGGCTGTTATGAAACAAAGCTTCTCAAAAGGCCATTTTGGGTCAGTTTAATCTTTCTAATGAAGATTACATTTTAAATGTACAATTATATGTGATTTAGTATTTATATTATATCATAAGAGCTTTCCTATTAATAATTTATGAACTAGAAAAGTTCCTTTGTCAGACTGTTTGTCTCAATTTTTCCTCTGGAAAAATGATCAGAATAAGATTAACCATGGTCTCTTCCTTCAAGAAGATTAAAGGCACTACTTAGACAGGAGCAATAGTATCATGTTGACAGTCACAAAGTCACTTTGTAACTTGGGATTTGTCACTTCATTTATTTGAAATTTTTTAGGACAATAAGGGATATATCAAAATTAGAAATAGAGCTGCATATGCTTTGAAAACAAAGTGGCCATAACATCATTGCTTTTATTTTATCTGGGCAAAACATTTTTTTTTTTTTACTTTGTATTTTAGGTAACATTAAAGGAGTGATTAATGTGTAACTTTACATTTATCAAATGGGGGACATGGATTAAAACAGGTTAAGAAGTACAGGTTTGGGCAGTGCATTTGTTTTCTACTGCTGTGTAACAAATTATCACAAATTTGGGAGCTTCAAAAAACACATTTTATATCATGGCTTCTGTCTGTGGTTCACAAGTCCAGGTGTTGCTTAGCTAACTCTTCTGCTCAGGATCTCATCAGGCTATAATGCTGGATTGATTTGGAAGCTTGACTAGGGAAGAATCTGTTTCTAAGCTCATTCATGTTGCTGGGAGGACTTATTTCCCTGTGGTTGTAGGACTAAGGGCCACTGCTTTTATTGATCATCAGCTGAAGGGCCACCCACAGTTCCCAGCCTTCTCCATTGGTCATATCATGGCCATTTGCTTCTTCAAGATCAGTAACAGAATCTCTCTCTCCAGTTCACTAAGATGGAATGTTATATAAGAAAACAGTCACAGGAGTGACATCCATAACCTTTCCTATATTCTATTGACAGAAGCAAATCATAGGCTTCATCTGCTCAAGGAAAGGATTATACAGCCAGGGGCCTTCCCAGATGTCACTAGTGGTTAAGAACCCACCTGCCAGTGCAGGAGACATTAAGAGACATAGGTTCAATCCTGGGCTCAGGAAGATCCCCTAGAGGAGGGCATGGCAACCCACTCCAGTATTCTTGCCTGGAGAATCCCATGGACAGAGGGGCCTGATGGACTATAGGCCGTAGGATCACAAGGAGTCGGACACGACTGAAGTGACTTAGCACACATGCACACACAAGTAGGTCCAATTCAGGGGTGTCAACTGGGCGATTTCTGGATTAAGCTCCTTACTTCACTTAGAAAACAATGTGGCTTGAAATGTGGTCCCAAGACCTCATACGTGAGTATCTCCCACAGAGCTTATTAAAAATGCAGATGACTGGATCCACAGCCATACCTGCTGAATCAGTGTCTTGGCACAGGTTGAGGGATTCTTCATTTTTTACCATTTCCCAGGTGATTATAATACATATTAATATTTGGGGAGATTATGATTCTGTAAGTTAATTGTGAAAAAGTAAACTTTAGAAGGCAATGAGGATACCAGAGAAAAAATAAGTTGGACTTCACTGAAATAAAAATGTCTGGCCTCAAAGGACACCATGAAAAAAATGAAAAGACAACTCACAAAATGAATCATGTATCTAATAAGGATCCACTTTCCAGAATATATTCTTACAACTGAAAATTCTTACAACTCAAGAAGACAAATAACACAATTTAAAAGAAGCAGAAAATTTGAAAAGATGTTTCTTCAAAGAAAATAAGGTTTTCAATAAGAACATGAAGTTACCCAACATCCTCAGTCATAAGGAAAATGCAAATCGAAATCTCAATTAGATACTACTTCACACTTGTTAAGGAATTATAATAAAAAACCTGAACAATAACAAGTGTCAGCGAGGACATGAAGAAATTTGAACCCTTATATCTTGTGGGTGACAAAGACTCCCTCCTTGATCAGACTTAAGTCAGACTCCTCTGATCCCTCATCTCTACTGGACATCATCCTTGGCCTGTATGTTCTTAGAATTGATTAGCCTGATTCAGCAAGAATCCTGACAAGACAGTTTACCAAGAATTACTTACCTTGATACCCAGTCCCCATCCTCTTAGTGATTTTCCATCCACCCACCCTCCCACTCTGCTAGCTGGCTATAAATTCTCAACTCTTCCTGGAGTTGAGTTTAGTCTCTTTCTCCTTTTGCAATAATCTTGAATAAGTTTTCCTTGCCTATTTAACTCCATCCAGTACAATTTGGGGGGGCTTCCCTGGCGGCTTAAATAATAAAGAATCTTTTATATAAGGTGGTGAAAATTTAAAATGGTACAGCTGTTTTGAAAACAGTTTGGCAGTTCCTCACGGTTAGTTACCTAGCAAGTCCATTTCTATGTATATACCCAAGAGAATTGAAAAGATATTTCCATAAAAATGATTTGTACACAGATGTTCATAGCATATTTATTACAGCCAAAAAGTAGAAACAACTCTAATATCAGCTGATGAATGGAAAAACTAAATGTAGCATATCCTTACAATGGAACATTGATCATCCATAGAAAGAAATGAAGTACTAATAGGTGTTAAAACATGGATGATGTGAGAACATTATGTTTAGTAACAGAAGTCAGACACAAAAGGCTATGTGTTGTATAATTCCATTTATATGAATATCCAGAAGAATCCATAAAGACTTCAGTCCAGTTTGGTTACTCAATCATGTCCAATTCTTTGTGACCCCATGAACTTCAGCATACCAGGCCTCTCTGTCCATTATCAACTTCCAGAACTTGCTCAAGCTCATGTTCATCGAGTTGGTGATGCCATTCAACCATCTCATATTCTGTCATCCCCTTCTGCTCCTGCCTTCATTCTTTCCCAGCATCAGGGTCTTATCCAGTGAGTCAGTTCTTTGCATCAGGTGGTCAAAGTATTGGAGCTTCAGCTTCAGCATCAGTCCTTCCAATGAATATTCAGGACTGATTTCCTTAAGGATTGACTGGTTTGATCTCCTTGCAGTACAAGGGACTCTCAAGAGTCTTCTCCAATACCACAGTTCAAAAGCCAGATTTCTTTATGGTCCAACTCTCACTTCCATACATGACTACCGGAAAAACCATAGCTTTGACTAGATGGACCTTTGTCAGCAACCATTGATACTATCTAATTCCAGGACATTGACATTATCCTGAAAAGAAACCTTTTTTTTTTTCTCCCAATCAATTCCCAATCCCCTCTTCCCTTGGGAACTGACAGCTAATAGGTATGAGATTTCTTTTCAGAATAATGTCAATGTTCTGGAATTAGATAGTGTCAATGGTCGCACAATCTTGTGAATATACTAAAGGCCACAGAATCTTACACTTTCAGAATGTGAACTTTATGTTGTATGGGTTACATTTCAATTTCTTTGAAGCATATAGGAGGGAAATTCAGGAGGAAAGGAACATTTGTATACCTGTGGCTGATTCATGTTGATGTACGGCAGAAATCAACACAATATTTTTTTTTATTGCTCAATAAAGCTAAAACTTTATTTTTTTAATTTTTTTTATTTAACCAATATTTTTATTTTCTATTTTTTAATTAATTAATTATTTTACTTTACAACATTGTATTGGTTTTGCCATACATTGACTTGAATGACCATGGGTGTACATGTGTTCCCCATCTTCAGCCCCCCTCCCACCTGCCCCCCCCATCCCACCCCTCTGGGTCATCCCAGTGCCCCAGCTCCAAGCACCCTATATCATGCATCGAACCTGGACTGGTGATTCGTTTCACATATGATAATTTACATGTTTCAATGCCATTCTCCCATATCATCCCACCCTTGCCCTCTCCCACAGAGTCCAAAAGACTGTTCAATACATCTGTGTCTCTTTTGCTGTCTCGCATACAGGGTTATTGTTACCATCTTTCTAAATTCCGTATATATGTGTTAGTATACTGTATTGGTGTTTTTCTTTCTGGCTTACTTCACTCTGTATAATAGGCTCCAGTTTCATCCACCTCATTAGAACTGATTCAAATGTATTCTTTTTAATGGCTGAGTAATATTCCATTGTGTATATGTACCACAGGTTTCCTATCCATTCAAATAATTTCACAATTTGTATGGAAATACAAAAACCCTTGAATAGCCAAAGCAATCTTGAGAAAGAAGAATGGAACTGGAGGAATCAACCTGCCTGACTTCAGTCTCTATTACAAAGCCACAGTCATCAAGACAGTGTGGTACTAGCACAAAGACAGAAATATAGATCAGTGGAACAAAATAGAAAGCCCAGAGATAAACCCACGCACCCATGGACACCTTATCTTCGACAAGAGAGGCAAGAATATACAATGGAGTGAAGACAATCTCTTTAACAAGTGGTGCTGGGAAAACTGGTCAACCACTTGTAAAAGAGTGAAACTAGAACACTTTCTAACACCATACACAAAAATAAACTCAAAATGGATTAAAGATCTAAATGTAAGACCAGAAACTATAAAACTCCTAGAGGAGAACATAGGCAAAACACTCTCCAACATAAATCACAGCAAGATCCTCTATGACCCATCTCCCAGAATATTGGAAATAAAAGCAAAACTAAACAAATGGGACCTAATGAAACTTAAAAGCTTTTGCACTACAAGGGAAACTATAAGTAAGGTGAAAAGACAGCCCTCAGATTGGGAGAAAATAATAGCAAATGAAGAAACAGACAAAGGATTAATCTCAAAAATATACAACAACTCCTGCAGCTCAATTCCAGAAAAATAAAAAAAAAAAAAAAAAAATGGGCCAAAGAACTAAACAGACATTTCTCCAAAGAAGACATACAGATGGCTAACAAACACATGAAAAGATGCTCAACATCACTCATTATCAGAGAAATGCAAATCAAAACCACAATGAGGTACCATTACACGCCAGTCAGGATGGCTGCTATCCAAAAGTCTACAAGCAATAAATGCTGGAGAGGGTGTGGAGAAAAGGGAACCCTCTTACACTGTTGGTGGGAATGCAAGCTAGTACAGCCGCTATGGAAAACAGTGTGGAGATTCCTTAAACTGGAAATAGAACTGCCATATGACCCAGCAATCCCACTTCTGGGCATACACACTGAGGAAACCAGATCTGAAAGAGACACGTGCACCCCAATGTTCATCGCAGCACTGTTTATAATAGCCAGGACATGGAAGCAACCTAGATGTCCATCAGCAGACGAGTGAACACAATATTTTAAAACAATCATCCTCCAATTAAAAATAAATAGTTTTTTTTTTTAAGTAAGCATAAAAAAAGCAGTGAGAAGAATCATCGTCTAAATGAACTTGCTTTATGTGTGTTTGTGTGGTGTGTGAGTCTGTTGAAAGTCAATATTAATTAAGAGATCAAAATAGAAATATGGAATGTTTATATTTCAAATAAGTACACCATTAAAATCACTTCTCTTTTCCTAAGCACTATAGCTCAACTTGCATTAAGCTTTTAAGGATTCATCCTCCCTAAATAATCAATAAAAAAGATACAAGGGACTAGTAGGCAGTGAATAAACCTTTTCTGTAGAATGTTACCAGAGAGACACACGTTCTCTCAGGTACGTAGCTTATCTTACATGTGCTTCTCTGAGGCTTTGTGTTATCCAGGAAAGGGGAAAGAGGGAGGAGGTGGGGAAGGAGGAGAAGAAAGAAGAGGGAGAAGGAAAAGAGATGGACAAAGGACAGGAGAGGAGACAGTCATTACTGCTCATCCTTGAAATTAAGGTTTCTGCCTTAGGGCTTTAAAGCTACTACTGGTTTTCTCCAACACCTTCTTGAGACTAGGCATTTCGTCTGCCTTCCATAACATATTTTGCAATATTCACTTGTAGCTGTTGAGTTACATAGCCAATAGTTTGGAAGGAGACTACAAAACCAAAGAGAAAACTGCTTTGCATAAGAAATAAACAAACAGGAAACTCATGGGTGACAAACAAGCAATTAGAAACAGTCTAAGGAAGGATGGAAGAATCTATTGAAAAGACAGCTTCCCAGTAAAATGGCAAAATGGCTAACTCCACAAAGGGCAGGAGGGACTTTTTAAGAACAGGATTACCTAATACAATTGAAAGTCACTTTCTGCGTGGTGCGATAATAAATACCGCTTGCTTTCCCTTGAAGTCTGCCGAATGCACACAGCCTTGTGCCTGTAGTCCTCTGGAAGGTGGACAAATGCCAGGGCTCAGAGCGGACTCCAGTGTACAGGGCGAGGCGATGCCATGTGCTTGCAAAGGAACCACGCATACAGTGAGGTGAGAGACTGGAGTTGTGTAGAAAGCGGGGGATAAACGTGGTGAGGGAATAACTCTGCCGTGTCGGAAGGAGCCCCTGCACTTCCCACTCTGTGTTCTGCCCATCTCTTCATTCTTTCCAGAAGAGACTGTAACAGGCCCTCCTAGGAGCCAACGGAGAATAAAACTGAAAATATTAAGTTTATGTGTTTCTTACCCTTTGCACTGATTTTGATTATTTCTGGTCTCATCTTGAGTAAGGACTTGTAAGAATTCACTGTGCGGAATGTCCCATAGAGGGAATGACACAAATCCTTGCCAAAGACAGACTTGAGCTGGTTCACCACGGCCTGATCATCTTCCCATATTCACTGGGCAACTACAGAGTGTTAGAGACCTTGATATGTGTTCTGGCTTAAAGATCAGTAAGGGATGGTCTCTGCTCTGAAGGAAACAGTTGATATGTGTTTAAAATGCAAATATAGTCCTCAATATAGTGCTACTCAAAGTATGATCTGTGCACCGCTAGTCCACAAGTTGTTTATTGTGGTAAGACGTACAGAAATTGAAAGTATTTAAATCTTTCATTGTACATTGACAGAGTAACATTTTATCTGTTGAATCTAATTATTAAAAATCAAGATTGTTTTGTATCTTTTATTTCTAGCATTTTTCTATTAATTTATTTGTATTGCATTTTATAAAATTCTTAGTCCATGATAGGTTAGAGTGAAATAAAACACTAGTCCCTCACCACTGATACATTGAGAAGTTCTGTTCTAAAAGAGAGATATAGGGTGCATTATAACTAAACTTTCCCTGGAGTGCCTGGGTAATCCTCCCAGAGGGGATGATTCTAGAGGAGAAACCTCAAAGATAAACAGATTTGTCAGATAGGCAAGGAAAGGAAGGCATTACAAGAAAGGAGTGCTTACATCAAGGCAGAGTGTCATTAGACGGCAAGTAGCTCAACATGGTTTATATGGGTGCTGGGTTGGGCGTAAGGGGGATTACAGAGATGAAATTGAGAAACAGCCTTATAGCAAAGTCTGAATTTCATAGCGCAGGCAATGGGAGAGGTTACAGGTAGGGAATGTATCTTGTTTTAGTCTGCTTGGGCTATCATAGTGAAATACCATAGGCTGGATAGGTTAACAACAAGGCATTTATTTCTCCTAGTTCTAGAGGCTAGGATGTCTAAGATCAAGCTGCTGGTAGATTTGCTTCTTGGTAACAGCCCTCTTACTGGTTTATAGACCACTGCTTTCTCACTGTGTCTTTACATGGCAGAGAGAAGAAGCTTTGGCATCCCTTCCTTTTCTTGCAGAAGCACTAATGCCTTTAGGTATGGGGGGTTCCATCCTCATTATCTCATCTCGCCATGACCCCGCCTCCTAATACCATCACATTGAGGGGGTTAGGACTTTAACATATGAACAGAGGTGGGGCACAAACACAGCTCTAAACATTCATTCCGTAACATAGCGAATGAATCGGCCATATCTTGTTAGAGTAATAATTTTACATCCAAAACGGCCCAGCAGGCAACTGCTGCACCAGCCCAGGTCTTTGCAGAGACTCACGTAGGCTCAAGATTTGGTTTATAAAGTCATCAACCTCAAGGTGGTTGTTAAAGTCAAGGAAATACTAAGATGCTGCACATAAAGAATATAGAGTGAATAAAGAAGAGGATCAAAAATCGTGGGGGCTCCAAGGTGCAGACAGAGAAAGGGGGATCTGCTTAGGAAACAATAAGACTGTTCAAGAGGGACGGGGAGAACAGGATTGCAGAGTCAGAGAAGCAACTCTAATAGAGAAGAGAACTCTAAGGATTGGGAAGGGCTATCCAGGAAGCACTAAGAAATTGATGTACCCCCTAGGCCTTCCTTTTGGCTGTCTCGGTTGCTTAACATTTCATGTGATCACCCCATATGACGGCAACTTGGTGGTGGAAATAGGCAAGAGTATCTTGACTCAGCTTAGTTTGGGTTCAGATGTTCTACTTATCGTGTTACCACGAGCAAATTCTGTAGCCCCTCAAAACTATAATGTTGTCATCTACAAAAATCAGGATACTATTTCTAGCCACATCTTCTCCTTCACAGGGTTGTCGGTATTGAGTGAAACCATATGTGTACTTATTAAAATGCTATGTCTGCAAAGTGATAATATTTTAAAAGTCTCCTGCTAAGCTGCAGCATCTGAGAAGAGTTTATTATCATCCATAATCACATTTATGGATAATTAATTCTCATCAGCTCCTCTCAGGGATGGAACGTATGCTTGGCTGATCCCAGGAAATGTCCATGGCAGGAAATACAAAGCTGGGCATCAGAAAGACACTTAGGAGATGGATGACAACAAAGGACAGGGGCTGTTGAAGAGGAAGCTTGTCCTGGGCCAGGCTTAATGGAAATAGAATGGGCCATGAATTCACTGCATTCCAAAGTCACTGCAATCTGGTGAAAGGAGAGGTGGCCCTTTGAACTTAAGTTACAAAGAAGTTACATTTAATCGGCGTATGCAATAGAATAGGCCCTTAAAAAGAAATAATAGCTTAACTATTGGCACAATTACCAGCAGGTTTCCTAGTGTTAAGTATACATTCTGAAAACAGAAAGGACATTTCAAAAAACTTCTAGCCAAACAATCAAAAGCAAGTGTTACAACTCTCAGACTTTTGGATGACAGAATTACTGAACTCAGGAAAAAGCATTTCTCACCCTGGGACCTCTTGCTAACCTGACTGTGGAAAACGTGTCAAATAAACAAAAGCACCAACTTCAGACAACATAAGTTGCCAATTTCCCCTTGAAGACTATCAAATGTTTGGACCAAATATATGGTCAAGTCAGGTAAAGAGAGTATGTTGTAATATTTTTTGTTTCTCTTGCTCTGCATTCATTATTAATTTATTACAACAAAAAGGAAAGTGATAAGTAGGACAAAATACAGACTACATGTCTTGATGGTCAAATTAGTTCCGATTAAGGCAACTGCTATTAGGGAATTTCCCATAAAGGGATTTAAATCTTCCAGCCCTGGGCATAAGAAGACAAGGAATTATTGATGTAGAAATAAATAAAAGAAGAATAGGGAGATGCTCTGCCAAGTGAAAGATTCTAAGCAGAGCCAACTTTTCTTGAAATCATGTATTCATTCATAAAACAAATCCACACTGCAATTATTAGCTGAGCCCTTTTGTGTTCCAGACACATTTCCAAAGCAGGGGAGAGAGCAGGAAGCACTTTGGAAGGGGCCCCTGCTTTTATGAAGCTCATAGTATAGTTGGGAAGGCTTAGATCAATCAAGTTATTAAACAAAGAATCACCTGACTGGACAGACGATACAGTGTTGGATGGAGGTCATGATATGTCAGGAAATGAAAGGTCATTTGAGCCTATAAATACTGTTAATGTATTTAGCATCTCCTTTCCCTCTGATTACTACTTGTCTCACACATATGTGCATTCTAAGTCGCTTCAGTCTTGTCTGACTGACTCTTTGCGACTCTTATGGACTATAACCCACCAGGCTCCTCTGTCCATAGGATTCTCCAGGCAAGAATACTGGAGTGAGTTGCCATGCTCTCCTCCAGGGGATCTTTCCAACCCAGGGATTGAACCTGGATCTCCTTTACTGCAGATTCTTTACCATCTGAGCCACTAGGGAAGCCCATATGCCCCATACACTGTGACTCTATTCCAGCCTTCCTTTGGTTTTAAGAAAAAAACTGAAAGGTTTGAGCTGATTGTCAGAAACTGAAGAAGCTCCTTGGCTTAGCGTAGAATCAAGTGCAAGTTCCATGGCAGTCAAAGTTAATCTATCAAATTAATGACATGTGTAATCCATATTGTGCTTCATTGTAATTAACCTAAATGGTTCAGGTAAATCACTTTAATTTGTATTAAAAGGATCAAACTACATTTTTTTGTTTGCTTTTCTCTTTGTTGTTGTTGCTCAGTCGCTAAGTTGTGTTCGACCCTGAGACCCCTTGGACTGTAGCATGCCAGGCTCCTCTGTCCTCCACTGTCTCTGGAAGTTTTCACAAATTCATGTCCACTGAGCCAATGATGCTGTCTAATTATTTCATCCTCTGCTGCCCTCCTCTCCTTTTGCCTTCAATCCTTCCCAGCATCAGGGTCTTTTCTAATGAACTGGCTCTTTGCATGAGGTGACCAAAGTATTGGAGCTTCAGCTTCAGCAACAGTCCTTCCAATGAGTATTCAGGGTTGACTTCCTTTAGGATGGACTGGTTTGATCTCCTTGCTGTCCAAGAGACTCTCAAGAGTCTTCTCCAGCATCGCAATTTGAAGGCATCAATTTTTCAGTGTTCAGCCTTACTTATGGTCCAAGTCTCACATCTGTACATGACTACTGGAAAAACCATAGCTTTGACTATATACACCTTTGTCAGCAAAGTGATGTCTCTGCTTTTTAATGCATTGTCTAGGTTTGTAATAGCTTTCCTTCCAAGGAGCAAATGTCTTTTAATTTCATGGCTGCAGGCATCATTCACAGTGATTTTGGAACCCAAGAAAGTAAAATCTGTCACTGTTTCCACTTTTTCCCCTTCTATTTGCTATGAAGTGACAGGATTGGACGCCGTGATCTTGGTTTTTTGGATGTCGAGTTTTGAGCCAGCTTTTTCATTCTCCTCTTTCACCCTCATCAAGAGGCTCTTTAGTTCCTTTTTGCTTTCGGCCACAAGGGTGGTATCATCTGCATATCTGAGGTTGTTGATAATTCTCCCAGAAATCTTAATTCCAGCTTGTGGTCCATCCAGCCTGGCATCTCACATGAGGAGCTCTGCATACAGGTTAAATAAGCAGGATGACAATAGACAGCCTTATCTACTCCTTTCCCGATTTTGAACCAGTCTGTTGTTCCATGTCTGGTTCTAACTGTTGCTTCTTGACCCTGATTTCCATGGTGGTTCAGTGGTAAAGAATCCATCTGCTAATGCAGGATACATGGGTTCAATCCCTGGGTTTAATCTTATCTATTGTTGACATCATAGCTTATGCTAGAAAACAGCACTATTTCTCCAATTTTCTACTGTCTGAAATTCCTTCCAAAATGATATGAGAAGGGAGTGATGCCTTGTATCCCTATCAGCAGAGCTGGAATGAATGAAGCTGAAGAGTCAAGCCCATTTGCATGGGCTCTTTCCAAGCAACTTTTTGGATTTATAATTACGTATTCTTTTTTCTTGAAGAGGAGGTCCCCCAAGCTGGAACCACCCTCAAAAGAGATTTAAACTAAAAAACTATATACCCATGAGAATAAAAAAGTTAACTAAAATATGTTCCTAGTATATCATCATGGCATCACAGTACAAGACATATTTGTTTGTGGGACGAGACTGTCCAGGGAGGAAGGGAAAAGCATATAAATAATCTTTACTGGTCTTTTTCACTTTTGCTTGGAGTGGACACTGTTTAAACGTTCAGTAATTCAACAAATAGTTACTGTGTGCTCAGTCTGTGCCAATAGTGTTCTAGAAAACTGGGATTTATCAGGAAACAAAACAATTAATAATACTTGACTTGTGGAGCTTACGATCTAGCAAGAGGGGAACAGACAATATACAGTAAGCATAATAAGTAAATATTTATTACCTTAGAAGGTGATGAGTAACAATGGGGGAGGGGAAGGTCAAAGCAGGATAAGTCAGATTGGGAGTATAGGGTGAGAGAAAAGTCCCACATAGCTAGGAAAAGACAGCAGTCTTTTGGAGTAATCTTACGTCTACCAATGAATTCGTGCCCCTGAAATTCTGCCAATCCTTGAACTTCATGTTCCCCCCACACTATACAAGATTAACCTAAGAATCTGCTCTCTGCTTGGCTCAGAGAGGCTGTGTGTGAACTGCATAGCTCTCTCTCTCTGACCATAGAAAGCAAAACAATTGAGCTTGGTCTTTTTAATCTCCGAGATGCTCAGGAATTGATAGATGTACAGTATCGGGTAGTAGACAGTTGGACAGAGCAGATCCCATTGAGAAGATGACATTTGAGCAGAGACAAGAAAGCTGAAAAGTTGATCAAGCAAATAACTGGAGACAGTTGTAAGGAGGGATGAAAAAGGACTTTACTCTTCCCTAGATCAGTTCCTGAGTGCTTTCTCAGCGTGAAGTTACTGTTTAAAAACATGGCCTTTTTAATGACATAGTCCTTACACATAAAGTTACTATATCATACTTGGTATTTGGTCAGGGAAAGAGGAATTTTTGTTCCAATACAAAAGAAAAATTGACAGTGCTAGACATACTGAGAGATGGGCTGTAGTCTCCCAAAAGGTACCTTCCTGAGGAATTTCAAGGAAAACTTGATTATATTTAAATATCACTTTACTTACTGATGTTCAAATCATATCACTAAGTAACATGCAATTCCACTGTATAGAGGCATATAGAGGGCTTCCCTGGTGGCTCAGTGGTAAAGAACCCACCCGCCAATGCAGGAGACATGGGTTCTATCACTGGTCCAGGAAGATCCCCTGGAGAAGGGAATGGCAACCCACTACAGTGTTCCTGCCTAAGAATCCCATGGTCAGAGGAGTCTGGTGGGCTATAGTCCATGGGGTCACAAAAGAGTTGGATGTGACTTAGCAACTAAAACAAGATTTAAAAATACTCATAATAACTCTATAAACTTATATACATGCATCGCTATACACATACATAAAAATTAAATAAAAATTTTCACTTTACATATAAAGGACCTGTGGAACAGAGGGGTTTAGCAACTTACCAGAATTATACATTTGGTAATAGCAGAGCTTGGGTCTCAAACTCAGGGAGTCCTGTTCTGGAGTCTGAACTCCCACAAAACTAGGATACTACTCTATGAATGCTTTTATGATTAAATACTGACATTTGCAAACTCAAAAATAGTTACTTTCTTCCAAGCAAAGGAAAAGTTTCTTCTCACCTTCTACCTGTTAATTTAAAGTCACTGCATCACTATGTAGCAAAAAAAGTGGTTTAAGTGTTGAGAGATTCAAAAGAAATGTCAAATATACAGACCCCTGATGCTGAGAAGCATGAGACACTCTTGGTAACACGATAGACAGACCTTCCTTGGCTGCCTCAGGTACACAGAGTTAGCACTCCCTGGGAGTCAGTAATTTGCCTGTTGCAGGAAGGTCAGGGGACTCAGTAGACTGCTCTGTCACGTGGCTTGCCGTCTCAGGTTTCATGGTGATGCCATTAGTTTCTGGGCTGTCTCTGGCCTGTCCTTCTTATTCAGGATCCTTCCTGGTGGCGTGGGCATCGCTCAACCAAGATGGATTTCAATGAGAAGGATTCTGGGAAGTTGGTAGGACATCTGGACTGGCAGTTTCTTTCCTTTTGACCGTTCCTGAATGCTACCGGTTGGTGGCAGCTCATTGGTTCCACGTTCTTTATTGGTACTTCCTGTTTTAAGAGAATTTATGCCAGTGGCTACTATCTTGCCTGGCCAGACCAGGCAGTTGCAGTCAGTGTTTCCCCTAACACGCTCATTCACCATTCTTCATGCCCTTGTGCACATGCCATAACCAGAAGGGAGTGTGTACATCTAGGTAGAGATCTTCTGTTTCACTCATAAGATCCTAGGTGCCTAGTATGGTGCCTGGCACATAATGGTGTCTCCAAATTGTGCCGAATGAAGCAATTAAATGAATGGGTGGGTGGGGGAATAAAATTGTTATTTACATGATGGTTGACCTTTGGTTCCTTTCTCTACCTATGTATGAGTCAAACATGCAACCACATATTATTCAGTAACCTTGAGGCTGCTGCTTGTCACTTTCCTGGAGCCTCAGGTAATTATACTGTCCTGAAAATGCCCATTACTTATGTAAAAGCTTCCGATGTTTATTTCTAAGGGCAGTAAACTTTAGGTGACCTAAGGCAATTTTTGGAGGCAGTAGCTACTAAAACTAGTAGGAAGTAGTTGTTCTCTTTTATGTATATGGTAAATTTGCTGCCTTTATTGTTGCTTTCAGAATAAGAGAAAGTATACACTTTCAGGCCGAAGAGTGGAGATAATGAAATGATGAGGGACAGGCTGACTTCTTTGCTGGTTTCTAGTGATTAGCAATAAAGACAGTTTAAGTTCAAGGGTGTGCCCTCTGAGGCAGAGTTTTTCACCTCAGGGCAATCTTTGCTTCTGTGAAACCAAACTGGCTAATTGGTATCCTCCTCAAAAAACTCCCACATTGGGGTCCCCAGAGCCCAGTAAGTATCTTGGGCTCCCAGCTATCTAGCAATAATGGGGACGAGAGAGGAATAAATTATCATTAAAGACGCGTTGTCCTCCAAAGCTGGGAGTTTCAGCATTTGGAAACATACAAATGTGCTAGGTCATTTAATATTTCACTTCCTGAAGTGCAGTCTAATTCTAATTGAAATGTATGTTCTAATTAGCACTTTGTGGGAAACTTAAAATAGAACCACACTTCTAAAGCTATCTCTTTGAGAAAGGTTGGCTTTAGTTTTATTGAACAGTTCTCCCTTCATCTTTGTAACTTTGTAGTTCACATAGATTTTATAAAGATAACTTTTCTTGTAAATCTGGTGTAAGGTTGATTTTTTTTTTTCTTCTACCCGCCACCCCCCTCCCCCCGCCCCCTGCCTTAGGATTTGTTCACTCAGAATTCAGATGCCCAACTCTGGAACAGAAAGTGAACATGACTGCTTTGCTGATGATCTTACTTACACATATGGCTATTATGTTGTACATTTTAAATATATTTAATGCAGTGAATTCAAGTGCTTTCCATGTGAGTTAGCTCTCCTTCTACCACTCCATAACCCTGCGTGCTATGTGCCATGTGCTCCGTCATGTCCAACTCTTTGTGACCCCATGGACTGCAGCCCACCGGGCTTCTCTGTTCATGGAATTTTTCAGGCAAGAATACTGGAGTAGGTTGCCATTTCCTCCTCCAGGGACCCAACCCAGGGATCGAACCTGAGTCTCCTGCATTCCAGGTGGCTTCTTTACCCACTGAGCCATCAGCAAAGCCCCTAATGGAGGTATGTGTTAATAAGCCAAAGAATGACCACATAACAACTTCAAGTTGTATATAATTAGGATTCTTTAGGCTGTAAGTAACACATGACAGTTTAAACCATTAGGACAAATATTGTCTCAATAGATTTTAAAGCCCAGAGTCGGGGCAAACTCCAAGTTTGGTAAGGAGCCCAGGAATGTCACCAAAACCCTAGGTTCTTCCTTTCTCTCCTCTCTGCTGAATTCACTGTCAATGTCATCCAAAGGCTAGTTTGTCTTGTGATACCAAGAAGGCTGAGAGTTTTAACCAGGCCTTTATTCTTTCTTCGTCTTATCCAGGAGGAGAGAAAAAAAGAGAAATTCTCCCCAGTCAACTGTCAGCCTGGTGGGCACCTTAGGCAACAGACGAGTTACAGTTACCAAGGGAATACAGTCAACTTAGACTGTCAGTGATCGATACGGTGGCTGCTAGCCGCATAAGGCTGCTGGGCAGTTTGACATTAGGCTACTGGGCACATTGAAATGTGGCTCGTCCAAGATGAAATGTGCTGCAAGTGAAAAAAATACCCTGGGTATCAAAGATTTAATATCAAAATTACATAGCATCTCATTAATAATGTATGTATTTATTATATATTAATGTAATATGTTAGGTAAAATATTAAAATGAATTTTATCTGTTTATTCTTACTTTCTAAAAAACTCTGACTACTAGAACATTTTTAATTGCATACATGACTTTGTATTTCTCTTGGATAGTGCTAACTGATCTGGGTTCCTCAGGGCAGATACACATTCAAACAAAATTCAAGGGTTTTTCAGAAAGAGAGAGAATTGGTGTTCAGAATTGGTATAGTATGGCCTACTACATCTGGAGAACTATTTCTTTAATTACTCTCTTGCTGTTTTTTTTCTAATTTTTTTTCTAATTAGTGGCTAGAGGATGTAGGAAAATCAATAGCTAGAGGTGGGCTTTGCTTTGGACAAGACAGTTTTCTCTAAGCATTGTAGAAAAACAGCCACTGCCTTGCCTGGAAGTTCCAAGAGAGCAGAAATTTCCAATACTTGTCCTTATTTCCCTGCAAAGCCACTTACACTGGGGATGAAAGCTGGATTGATCTCAGGCTTGAGTTCTCTTCCACTACTCAGTCCTCAACAATTTTATTTTGTTTCTCTGCAGTATTTATTATTAAAGCAATATGCCATGGCAGCCCCAAATGCATAAAGCTGATTGAAAAGCTGTGGGGACAGGATCATTGTTGAAAGTATTGCTTCCTGCATTTCTGCTTGGCACTATTTCTCTTTCTTCCCTTCCATTTGCTTTCTCACACTCATAGGAAGAGAGTTCTTTTCCACACTCATTATGAGGTTATCCTTGTCTCTCTGACAGCTATTTGCACAACTCTTCCAAGAACAAGGATTCAAAAGGATTTGTAGAGTGATCAGGAGGACTTTAGAAACTGGCAAAAAAAAAAATCAGGGTGAATTCTCAACAAATTTTATAGTCAAGGTTCCCAGTCATAAAGTGAAGATTCTTCCTTTGAGAAAAGTTTTCCTTCTCTCTTCATTCAAGGAGTGCATGTGGGGCAGAACTACATTCTACGTTAGAGTCAATTACACCCAGAGCTGACATTCTGCTTGTGCAGAATATATCACAGGCCGTAGCCCAAGCTACAGTACTGGATACTTGCATAGTAATCAGTAAGTAACCATAACCTCAAACTCCCAGATGCCTTTCTTGCCACCCTGGCTCTCCTGGTCTCTCCTCTGCAACCCTGGTTTTTTTTTTTTTCCTTTTCCCCCCAAAAACATAGTTAATTTCCAAGATTAAAAGAGATCTAGTTAACCGTGTACATATGAAGGCTGTATACTCAGAGGCCATAACGCTTGGGTCACCCTTACCTGCTAAGAGCTTCCTCAAAGAGCAGGCAGACAACTCTAAGTACAAGAAAAAGAATCAAGCTCTACAAGTGTGCATGCCAAACTAAAGCTGCAAAATGATGGCCGGCATCCCAACTGTACTTTAGCTTTATAGTTGGATTGAGAATGAAGCAGCTCTTTGTGAAAGCCAAGAGCAGAACAAAACTCTTTTTTTTTTTTTTTTATTAATCATGCTTAATGTAGATAACAAAAGAAATAAATCCAAACTATAGCATTTGGTTGCCGGTTTTTGGGGTGAAGGTGAGGATGGGAGTTGTTGAGTGTAGGCTCTCCAAATGCATATTTGTTGCTTAGTAATATAAAAAGTGGCTTTTTATTACAAGGAGAGGAAGAGGCAGGTGGGGACGGCTTGAATCTACTTTCCATAGGAACAGACAGGATGTGTCTTCAGTGACCTCTTGCTACTCTCCTATTTCTGTCAGGCCTTTTGGGTGATTGTGCTCAGATTCTTATTTAAATCCAATTAAATCTGAGGCTTGAATAAACACACATGTATATCATCCAGAAGATAGTATTAAAGGATTCTACACATAGGCCAGAGCAGCTGTATCTTTTCTGCTGTTGAAGATTTATTCTTTTTCTTAGGATCTTTGAGGGAGGGTGGGGAATTGGCAGTAAATATTGGAGGTTTTAATTTCATACAGAACCAAAGTGTCCCTCTTTTCTGTTCTTTCCTCCTTTTTGGCCTGGGCCAGACTCATTGTCATAAAACAGCGTGGTCAGGCCTCTCTTTCCAGAGTCTCTCCATCACCCAGAGGATAAGATCCAGCCTCCCAGGGGGACTTCAGATCCCCTTTATGTTCTGATCAGTCCTTCCCTGTCTAGCTCTATGTCCTGCCACTTCTCACATAGAATGTTCCATCAAATCTAGACTCTTGCAGTGTCCCCAGTTCAAAGCATTTTCATACCTGCCTGGTTTCCCAGCCTTGTTTTTCTTGCCCACGTTATCGCCATGTGTTTGTATATGGTTGACCCTCATCTAGCTGGTGAGCTCTGGAAGGGATGATCCTCCCTCCTAATGACCTTGTTCTCCTTACCGGGTAGCACAGTAACCAGCATGTACATGTCACTGCTCTGTGAACACCTAATGGAAGAATAAGGAACCGTATTCCTGAGATATAGGAGCCTATCGACCCTCTTTCATTGTTATTGAGTAGTTTCTAGAAAGAAGATGATTGAGGAATATGCTATGAAGGGCAAGACTGAATTTACGTTACTTGCTTACTCAATTCATGTCAAAGTAAAATGATGAAAGGTCACCAGAAATTACAAGACTTTAGTTGGCATACAACAGTTTTGCCCTTCATGGACATGGATGTGAAAGGCATCAATTAGTTTAGGACTAAACTGGGAGCATAACCATCCTGAGAACCAGCTAGGTGGCAATGGGCGAACTGCTTAATCTCAGTATCATTTAATTTGTAAACTGGGAGCAATGATAGATTATTTGCATTCCTTACCTTAGAGAGGTTTTAGAAAATGAGAGAATATAATTTTTGTGGACATTTCTGAAAATGTAAATTAATGGGAACTGTAAGGCAGTTCCCAGCATGGAGTGAATTTGCCTCATCCCTGCCCCTCAGGAGATCTTTGGTAATTTGTGGAGACATCACTAGTTGTTGCACCTGGGGCGGAGGTGGCTGTAACTGGTAGTGGTCACTGATGCTGGTAAAAATAATCTACAATTCACAGGACAGTTCCCAGACTCTCAAGAAATAATTGTGTGCTCGGTCACTCAGTCATGTCTGACTCTTTGCAACCCCATGGACTGTAGCCTGCTAGGTTCCTCTGTCCATGGAATTTTCCATGCAAGAATACTGGAGTGGGTTACCATTTCCCTCTCCAGGGGATCTTCCAAACCCAGGGATCAAACTCACATTTCTTGCATTTCCTGAACTGGCAGGCAGATTCTTTACCATAGCGGCACCTGGAAAGCCCCAAGAAGCAATTACCAGACCCCCAATATCACTAGTGCTAAAACTGAGAAATCCCTGTGTAAAGTACACTGTGACATTTCTTAACATTTGGTTCTGTTAATTTTTTCTCACATCTTTATTGAAGACAAAAAGGATGCTATTAGTACTTAAGTTTTACAAACTATAACTTGGAGACTCACAATGGATTTATTGAATTGTGGATAGTCAACACGCTACTCTCTGCCACCTTGGTTAGTTAGCTGCTATCATCGAGCCAGGCACTGTTTTAAGCACTTTACCTGTATTAACTCATTTAATTCTCATAACAACCCTATGAGGTAAATAATTCATTACTCCTATTTGACAGATGAAAAGACTGAGGCAAAAATGACAAAACTAGCTTTGAGCCCCGTCTTGCTCCGGGTCTTGTGACAAAGATTCAGCTAAGACTAAGTCTCTCCATCCTCCACTACGTATATCTCACTTCTGGTCTTAACTTTTTTTTTTTTTTAAGCATGTGTGATTTTCTTTTCGTCGTCACCTTTGGCAGGAAATTGACTCTAGTTTCTTGGGTCTTCTTAACAGAGGACTTACTGGTTTAAGATGCTAGACTGACTGGAGAGGACAACAGCTCAGCACAGAAAAAGACATGAGGAAACAAACCTCGAGAACCTGGGATTTGAGCCTGGCCATCTATGGAAAAGCACTTGGCAAGTTGCAGGGCTGTGCTTTTCAAATGAGAGCGTATTCAAGAATTACCAGGGGAGCTTGTTAAAAATGCTGATTTCCCAGCATCACCCTAAAAGCTTGTGACTTAGAGGATCTGGGAGGCTCCTGGAATCTGCCTTTTTAACGAGCTCCCACGTGAGCCTGATGCAGATGGTCTAAGTGCACACCTTGAAAAACACTCCGGTGCAAGTGGGGATTGGGGACAAGCACTGCCTGATCCCAGAAGAAGATTTGGGTTTGCCTGCATGTTAATTCAAACCACTTGCGTGGGAGCCTATGCGTGCTGTTCTGGCCCCTGTAATTTGCTAGCTTCAGGCCAAGGAGCTTGATTGAGAGGGCAGTGATGGGGAGGATGGAGAGGAGAAGAAAGGAGAAGGCCAATTACAACCACTTCCAGGGAAATGATTGTTTCTCTGTGGACAGAGGAGGAGCTGTCACTGGAGGCCCTTCTCCCTTCAGTGTCCCCCTAATTGGCTGTTGTGACTATCATTCCGCCCCGAGGGAGTTTAATAGAATCAAGAAGAGAGAAGAAAAGGATGCCAAATAACTTGGAGCAGGAACAAAAGAGTAGGGCTCATTTCCACCAGCGCAGAGAGAAGCCCTGATTCAGTCCCTTTCCCCAGGGTCCTCCTTCACACCATCTCCTTGACCTTTCCCCCGCCTTTTTCTTTTGTCCCCCCCAGAGACCAATAAACTCAGGTTGTCTGGATAGGCAGAGCTTTATAATTATCCAGGGAAGATTCCGATGGCCCAGAATTCTGCCATAAAGTCATGTTGTGCTGTTGCAGCAGCAAAGCAGGGATGTTTTAACTTTCTCAGTGAATCACATTCTTTTGGAGATGAACACCAGGCAGAGGTTCTTTTATTCTGAGCATCTTTCCAAGGGACCAATTGAGTTATTTTGATTTTAATATCTGAGCATTATGCCTTAACAATGTAGGCAACTTCTCTGTCCCTGAACTGAGTAATTTAAATCCATTTCAGCAATATAGTGTAGCATAGTGATTAAGATTGCCTGGCTTCATTCCTAGCCCTGCAAATCACCAGCTGTGTGACCTTGAAGGTTACTTTACATCACTAAGCTGCAGGTACTAATCTGTAAAATTGAGATAATAATAGGACCCCACTCCCAAAACACACACGCACATATGTATACACCACACACATACATACGCACAAACTTTAGTAGATTGTTGTGACCACCAGATGAAACAACATATTTAATATTTTGCCTCTTCCGCAGCAAACCTACAGTGTTTGCCTCCACTGTTCAACTTGTTTTCCCTGAATTATTAATGTTCGATATTTGAAACCTATCTCTAGACAAAATCAGCAGAAAAACACAAGGAAAAGAGAAACCAGGGAAAAGGTGTTTCCACTCTCTTCACATTGAATTTCAAATGCTCGTAACTCACTGTGAGCGGGACAACAGATGACTTCCATCCGAAGGGAAGTACACAGAACTCAAGAAGCAGTCAGAGGAGAACAAGATAAATCATTCAGTTGCCTACCACACACGCTGTGAGATATTAAACGTGGATTAGAAGCTTCTTACCAATAGCTTGGCCTCCATTTCTCCAGTGGTTTATGTTACCAGACTGCAAACAAATGCTTATATGTGTGACAAAAATATGTAATAAGCTGGAGGACAGATTCAAGTAAGCCAGGCTCTGGAGTTCTGGTCTGTTCGCTTGCAGCTCTCTGCACAAGAAATCAGCATTGCTGACAGGCGTCTCCTTCCAGGCAGCTTCCTTGGGGCTGTAGCGCTGAGAGTTAACAGCCTCCAGCCAGTGTGGGGTTACCAAGCAACTCATTTCCCACTGAGGTATTTGAGGAGACAAAGTCTTGATTTTAAAAACAAAAGGAAACCAAAAAGCCCTGCTGAGCAGACCTAAACACACACACACACACACACACACACACAGCCTCTTTCTCCTGAAGCCTCAAGGTATTGTACCTTTACCAAATAGCACAACCTCCCAGAAATAGAAAGCAAGCTACAATTTGTAAAGTAACTTCAAGCACTATTCTAAATTACTGCTAATAAATTTTATTTTATAGTGGAACCTTTTATAGTGGAACCTCTTATAGTGAATTATATTGTATGCCTTGTCTCTCAATTGGGTGCCTGAATGAAAAGCAACTATCATTTGAATAAGTCTTAGCAAATAAATTGGCTAGTTTTTCATACAAGAGGTGATGGAAAGAGGAATGAGAAAGCTCTTAATTATGTCATAATAATTGAAATTACTAGCTTCAAAGAGTCAAGTTATAGTATCATATTGTAACCTTCCCCAGGATAGGGCAGGGGAGCAATACAGAGGAAGTGGAAGAGAGTTAGAATTCCCAAGTAGAAGTGAGCCTGGGTCTGACAACAGGCTGTACCTCCTGACCTTTTCCACATCATGGTATATTATGTGAAACAAGCAAACAAACAAAAAAACTATAATTTCATTTTTACAAAGCATCAGACAGAAGGACTTGTGTTGGGGAAGACTGAGACATCAGTGACCCAGGTCTTGTCTAGATGCTTCCAAGCCACCTCTGGAGCCAGACGTACCCGTGGGAAGTGCTGTGCATCTAAGACATGCTATTTACATGGCTTTGCCCACTGGGGAGCCAAAACTTTCTGCATAACATGAAGGAATGTTGCCCCTACAGAGCTAACTACAGTCTGCGGGATGTAGCGTGCTTGGCTGGACAAACACAGCTGCGATAGAACCACAGCCTGGACACTCATTAGTTTCCATGACCTTCGGCAAGGTAGCTCACATCCTCTAAATTTAGGAAAATGATATGTAGTGCTTTGTTGAGGCATGTTGGGGCCTGAAACGAAAGGAAGAGTACACTCTCGAAAGTGAAAGTGAAGTTGCTCAGTCATGTCCAGCTCTTTGCAACCCCATGGACTGTAAGCTACCAGGCTCCTCAGTCCATGGGATTTTCCAGGCAAGAGTACTGAAGTGGGTTGCCACTTCCTTCTCCAGGGGACCTTCCTGACCCAGGGATGGAGCCCGGGTCTCCCTCATTGGAGGCAGATGCCTTTACCATCTGAGCCACCAGGGAAGTCAACACACAATTCCATATTTTGAATCACGTGGAAAAAGCAATAGAAGCTTTCCAGCAAAAAAAAAAAGAAAAAGAAAAAAAATTTTGTTGTAAAAGCTCTGTGTTTCCCAATCTGCTCACACACCATCACCAGCTCTAATCAAGTGGCTGATGTGGTTGGGCTGACTGGGAGTGACTGGCTTTTGTTGCATAATGCTACAGGGTTGTGAGACACACAGCTCATTTTTACTTCAGATTACATTTTATTCTTCATGGAGTTTTGGTATTAGTTTGGATTTTTTTTTTAATATCATATTAAAATATTTTGTCGAGTACTGAGTTTTTTGATGCCCCCTTAAATTTTGCTCCTATAATGAGTATATTACTTGCCTCACCCTTGTCCTGAAAATAGGGACTTTGAAGGACTATTATAATTAGGAGTGAAGATTTGTGAAAGTACCTTCACAAAATCGATACTTTAAAAGGGTAGCCATTGCAATTGTATTTTTACAAGACCTGCAGAGAATCTGTAGCTATCACAGGACACGCTGGCTGGGAATCCCTGAAGCAGTAGTGTGACAACCTGTAGCTTGTTAAAAGGCTTGAAAAGATTGACAGTGCGTTCTGAGATCAATGCCCAGATCCTGCTTGTCAAGGAAGTGATAATCCTTGATCAGAATGCTCAAGAGAAGGGGGCTGGCCGGCTGGGATTTCTCTTCAGTTCTGGGGAGTCCCTTGTGGATCTCACCTGTCCCTTGACACCCTAATGATTACACTCAGAGGGCTCTCAGTCTTTGTCTGCAGCCAAAATAGTCTTAAGCACTGAGTTTACCACTAGTGTTCATCGCTCAGTCATGCCCAACTCTTTGCAGCCCAATGGATATAGCCCACCAGGCTCCTCTGTCGATGGGATTCCCAGGCAAGAATACTAGCGTGGGTTGCCATTCCCTTCTCCAGGGGATCTTCCCGACCCAAGGATCAAACCCAGGTCTCCTGCATTGGAGGCAGATTTTTTACCATCTGAGCCATCAGGGAAGCCCAAGTTTACCAACAGACTTCCATAAAAAGCTCTGCTTCTATCCTTCATGTTCAGCAAAGTGCCACCAGGCTGCTTGACTGTGCTTTAGGGTTTCTGTCTCTTGAGCTAGAACTCTTCTCTGTGGCCCAATCTTGGATCTCAGTGGACAGACCTGGGGGTTTTAAATCCCTCTTTGGCAGGAAGAACAACTTCTTGCTGGGAGTCTGCCCCTAAACCTTCCCTGTTAGCGACACTGACCAGTAGAAGTAGCAACTCAACAGCTCTCCTGTCAAACAACATCACTTCTGGTATTGTGAGACCTGCAGAAAATAAACCGACGTGAAACATCACTTACCTCTGCCTCTGAGAATATATTCTGGGGGAATTTGATGGCAGTCACAGTGAAAGCACCAGTATACAGTTAAATTCAACAAACACTGAAAAATTAGCACATTGACTGCCTCAAACTACCTCCACTTATTCTATAACATGGTGTCTAGCAGAACAACTCCAGGGTAATTTTGCCGTGTGTTACTTTCAGCTTAAGGAGGAAAATAAATAGGTACTTTAACTTTTCATTCCCTGGGTTGTTCTCAGGAGAAAAATTAAAATAAGCCAACCTATTCAACGTTGAAAAAATTTTAGTCATCAAGAGAAAGCGCTTACAAAAGGAAGGCCTTGACAAAAAATAGTATCTAGACACAACACAGGGCTTCTCACTTCTGATGCATTTGTAGCCTAAATGGTAAAATATGCTTATTCCCATTTCACCTTGTTTCCTCGGAGATCAGGCTGACAAACAGCCCATCACCAATAGTTATCGCCCTTTGTCTGCCCTGAACGCTGAAGGCTCTGTGAGCAGAGAATGAGCAAATGTGAGATAAATGTTAGCTGCTGATTTCATTCTCACTCAAAACCATCTCTCTCTCACTTCTGAGTCACTAAGGAGCTCTCAGATTTGCCTCAATCTGACTCATTTTACACCCTGGCTTGTCTTTCAACTTTTTCCCCTTGGTGTGCAGTAGAAACAAAATGCCCGACAAGATGCTGCTGTGTTCTGCATTTGCTTGTTTAGATTTTTAATTCAAGTTCCTTTATTATTTATTCTCATTATAAAGACAATCTATGTGCTATAAGCTCCTCTAATACAGAAAGACGGAAAGCAAAGCAAAAAATGAAAAAAAAAATTGCTGATACTCTCATCATCAAAAAATAACCACAAGTCACATTTTGATGTGACTTCTTTCAGATTTTTCCCAGCTCCCCCCTCATTTATTTATTCTCTATCCACTTTCTTCCCCTGCTTATTTGAAATGCCAATGATGTGTGTGTGAAAGTCATTCAGTTGTGTCTGACTCTTTGCGACGCCATGGACTATACAGTCCATGGAATTCTTTAGGCCAGAATACTAGAGTGAGTAGCCTTTCCCTTCTCCAGGGAATCTTCCCAACCCAGGTCTCCCACATTGCAGGCAGATTCTTTACCAGCTGAGCCACCAGGGAAGGCCAATGCCAATTATAGTATATTGTAAATTCCCAAAGATTTGTCAGTGTGTTTTCCAGACTCAGTCCCAGGATATCTTTTTGTATTGACTCAGAGTTCTGATGTTCTTCAGAGCCTTTGAAATGTGGTTTAAGAAAGAGGGTGTACAGTGGACAGGAAGCAGATCTGTCTGCTGAGAGACAGAGGTTCTGGGTCTCCCAATTCTCCTTTTACCAGGCCAATTTTTATTTTTTTCCAGAAATTTGGGCTTGTGTGTGAAATTTTGTTAGAATAAAGAACTATATGGCAAAAACAAGATCAAATTCAAACTTGACCTATTCTGTTCCATTTCCCTGTCAGGATAGAAGATTCTGATACTGTGCTTTAGCGCAGTCATTTTAGTGTGACTGTATTTATATGACTGTTTTGAAGTGAGGGTGTTTCCTTATGACCTAAAAAGCAATCACTTCATGGGTAGCACAGCAGTAAGCACTGTGTGAAATAGCCATCCCCACCAAATCCCGGAGCCATCCTTGGTCATTCTGATGCTCCCTGTTGGTGCCTCTCTCCATCCCCGGGAGAGAACACGGATCTCACAAGGTCTCTGTTCATTCCTGGCTGCACTCCCCTCCCATTCATGGTGGTGGGAAAGCTAGACATGCCCTCGAGGACTAGAGGCCTCCACGATGGCTGCACCTGACCGCTTCCAAGGGACTGTCTACCTAATATGCTAGAATTCTTGCCACAGCAGCTGCTTCCATGCAAATATGGCACCGCAGTGCCCCCATTGCTCCTTGTCTGCCTTTATGGGCCGAGGAGAGATCACCACCCTCGTCAAACCCTCCCCCTCACATTCCCACACTCGCTAATGAAACCTCTCAATGATTCACTTCTGCTCCAGGAGTAACCATTTCCCAGGATTGCTGAGAGTAGGAAAAACCCCACATCTGTTAATCAGGATGTGGCCTGGCCTCATGATCAAGAAGGAAAAGAACACAAACGTTTTACATTAGTATACAATATATATTTAAAATGTGGATTATCTGTCCTACTCATGACTACTTCATCATGTAAGCAAAGTAAGCAAAAAGTTTGTGCATTTTCTGAGAATTCATTTATATATTAAATGACGTGCCTTTTAATACTTTCATTTTTCTATTTACTAGGATCTTATTCATAAATCAATGTAAAGTAGACACTACAGGAGAGTAGGTGTAAGAAGGTAGGGATGTTCAGACTTAACACTAACATTTATATAATGTTCTCAATAATATATGTGGGTTATATGAAACTTACAAATGTAAATAGTAGAATAGGATAAATTTATTTGGGGAGGCTGGCTTACTTATAACAGACTTTTGAAGTATTTTATTGAATTGATATGACTGCAAAATTAACACAGTGGTTAATTAATTAACATGTGATTTAAAAATCCCAACAGTATAGCACTGTACAAAATAAGTTCATTTTTGGTGTCAGGTTTAGAACTCAGAGGTTAAAGTGTCTGCCTCCAATGTGGGAAACTCGGGTTTGATCCCTGGGTTGGGAAGATCCCCTGGAGAAGGAAATGGTAACCTGCTCCAGTATTCTTGTCTGGAGAATCCCATGGACAGAGGAGCCTGGTAGGCTACAGTACACGGGGTTGCAAAGAGTCTGACACGACTGAGTGACTTCACTTTCTTTCTTTTCTTTCTTAGAAATAGAATAAGTGTCAAGGACGTCTTTGGTACAAATCTCTTGGAAGTTTTTAAAAATGTATTTTACACTTTTGTAGGATCATTTTGGTGTGATTATGCAAAAATATCTCAGATTGGAGGTCTACACAAAAACCACAATTTTCATCGCTATAGCTTTATAAGACAATTCAATATGTGCCAGGTCAAAGGCCCACTGATTATTCTTTTTTCCTCCCTCCAAACTTTATGGATGACTCTTTGTTGTTTATTGTTCATTTGGTCAAGAACTGAATTAAACTTTGACTTTACTGAAGCAGCATTTTTAGCAGCTAAGAGAAATGACAATGTCCAAAGGCATGATCTTCTGATGCAACTCTGTAATGCGCTGTAGGTGTTTTGTTTCTGCAAGGAGCACCAGAAACTATATTGACCCTCAATGCTTAACATTTGTCCTCATGGTAAATTAGCATTTGTGAACACAGTTGGTGGTTCATTCTATTTTTACACTGTTTTTTCTCAGTGTTGGGGGGCGGCGGGGAACAGTCCGAAAGGTGTGAATGTGTTAGCTGATCTATTAGTACCTTATTGGAACATAAGTCAGGTGCAACTGTCTTAACAGGAATGGTACAGTATAAGTGATGGTTAGGAAAAGAGACAAGTAATTGTGAGAAAGAGGAAGAAACTTCACATTACAATTACAAACTAGGAAGTTGGCTTTTGAAGACTAATTTTGTTTTTCCCGCAGCAAATTTATTCAAAGATATCTAAACACACAGCGTCTAGGTGGCAGCACAAACTTACCACCCATTCTTTCTCTCATGTTCTTGGAGGTTGGGATGAGCAGAGACCCACTCAAGGTATTCAAGTCTGGGGATTTTATTATAAAGATATATAGCAAAATGAGGGCTCTAAGCTCCTTCAGGTTACCAGGAGCAGAGAAGCTTGTGATGAGGCTTAAACACTAGATGTCCACTGAAATAGTAGTAACAGGGAAAAAAATGAGTTTTATATTGGCATGTATGGCATATTTTTGAAGCATGGATTAACTGTTCCACATATGAATACTTTGCTACACAAGCAAAACAAGCAAACAAAAGCATGCATTTTTCTGAGAATTCATTTGTATATTAAATGATCTGCCTCTCAAATACTTTGGTTTCTCTGTCCAGTTTACCATTTATATGCAATAATTTATAATAAGTTATTTGAATGTTTACTAATAGCAGCTGCCAATTCAGGCCTCAAGGAACTAGAACAGAATCTGTTGGGCTGGCCAAAAACTTTGTTTAGGATTTTTTTGTAACATCTGATGGAAAAATTCAAATTAACTTTTTGGCCAAGCCAATAGAATGACATCAGAATATAATGCTTCCTACTCTTACACATCCTCCTAATAGATCTCAAGTCATCTCTTCTTTCCCTTCTTCTGAGACTACTTTACCATGTCTGACCAGCACTCTCTGCTCTTATCCTCTTTGCTTCTAAGCATCTCCTTACTCCCGAAATGTGACATCTCCCTATTGCCTCCTTTCTCTGTCTCCCTCATCCCTTGCCACTGCTCTGCCAAATCTCTTTGGATATCTGGCATTCAAATTCACCCAGAGAGAGAATCTGATTAGTTCAGCCTGTCACCATCCTTGCTCAAAAGCTTTTGTAGTAGCCTCTAAATGGACTGCTTTTGTATCAAGCATCAGTCCTTGGACCAGTTAACTGTGACCAGGGCAGGGTCACCTGGCAGAAAGCATGAGTTTCCATGCCCAGGGAATCCCCCTGCAGCTGCTTTTCTCAGAAAGACATCATGCATATGACAGACCTTCAGAGTGGAAGGGCCTAGTTAGTATGGGAAAGTTTTAGATTTTTATTCATGCTCACTAAAGGGGTCAACACTTGTATTGCCACAAATACAGGTCTTGACATTGGTCACTGAAATGACAGAGCACCACAAATGCAGCTCAAAGTAGTATGTGTTGGCAGCAAAGATTTCTTGGCCTTTACACTCAAATACAACAGTGAGTGACTCCAGCCAGAGAGGCGTAGCTGGTGGGGCATATGGTATGTGACCTAGATTTCCCAAATCATTTCAGCCTGGAGATAGGACATCAACATCAATAGCCAAATAGCATTCGTCAAAGTTTATCATTGTGTGCTCAGAAGGAACCATTTTTGTTCTTTTGTCTTTCTTCACTGATGGAGCTTGCATGTCCCAAGGGGCTTCTCCCTTGTGCTGGGAGAACTAACCCTGTTGACTACCATGGCATGTCTGAATCCTCTCCCTCTTTTGTCTTGATTCCTGGTGATGAAGATCCTGGTGGCAGCTGTGCCTCCCACCAAAAACACCACCACAGCTGCTTCTGCCGCTGCCGCTGCCTGCAGAAAAAGATGTCACAAGATCTACCCCAAGTGTAACTTGGCCCAAGTAAGGACTTGACAAACAGCCACAGCTGCAGCAAACTCTGCTTCCACTAATGTTGCTGCTTTCATGGTCAGTAATGTCACCACGGGAGAACTATCAATAACCTCAGATATTCAGATGACACCACCCTTATGGCAGAAAGTGAAGAGGAATTAAAAAGCCTCTTGATGAGAGTGAAAAAGTTGGCTTAAAGCTCAACATTCAGAAAACTAAGATCATGGCATCTGGTCCCATCACTTCATGGGAAATAGATGGGGAAACAGTGGAAACAGTGGCAGACTTTTATTTTTTGGGCTCCAAAATCACTGCAGATGGTGACTGCAGCCGTGAAATTAAAAGACGCTTACTCCTTGGAAGGAAAGTTATGACCAACCTAGACAGCATATTGAAAAGCAGAGACATTACTTTGCCAACAAAGGTCCATCTGGTCAAGGCTATGGTTTTTCCGGGGGTCATGTATGAATGTGAAAATTGGACTGTGAAGAAAGCTGAGCGCCGAAGAATTGATGCTTTTGCACTGTGGTGTTGGAGAAGACTCTTGAGAGTCCCTTGGACTGCAAGGCGATCCAACCAGTTCATCCTAAAGGAGATCAGTCCTGGGTGTTCACTGGAAGGACTGATGCTGAAGCTGAAACTCCAATACTTTGGCCACCTCATGCGAAGAGTTGATTCATTGGAAAAGACCCTGATGCTGGGAGGGATTGGGGGTAGGAGGAGAAGGGGACAACAGAGGATGAGATGGCTGGATGGCATCACCGACTCTATGGACATGAGTTTGAGTAAACTCTGGGAGTTGGTGATGGACAGGGAGGCCTGGCGTGCTGCGATTCATGGGGTCGCAAAGTCAGACACAACTGAGCGACTGAATTCAACTGAACTGCAAGTCACCATGAATAGTGCCACTCCTGATGCCTGTGGGCCAGCTGCTGCACACATAATACCCCAGAGAGATTTTAGAAAGACTAGCTTTTTAACTTCTACTTGTTCTTCCACTCAAATTTTATCCTCCATAAACGTGGCCATGAGGCTACAGGAGCCAAGCCAGAGTATAATCTAGGTGACAAATTGTGTCCAGAGTCATCCCTCCCTTCCAATATCAGTTCACTGGCTCTTCTCCATCTCATGGCTTTGGAATGAGTTCTTTCTCGCAAACATCTTGGTACCTCCTATGTATAGGAATAAGGCCTCAAGAATCTCACCAACTGCTGAGTAATTAGCCACTTCTAAGGAATTAGCTATACCTTGTTATGTGATTAAGTAATTTTTAGAGGTCATCCGGATTAAAAGGTACAGTCTATAAGTATGTGTTTAAGGAGATTAGGGATATCTTAATATATATGATTGAACAAGAATCCAAATTCCATCAGTTGTATTCTTTCTAGTCTAAAGAAAGAAAGAGGAGGTAGGTGGTCTTCCTGGATTACAGAAATGGAAAGACCAAGATGCAGAAATGTTTACATGTACTCAGCATCATCCAGAGGAAGAAGATGCTGAATCTGGCAGACAAAGATATCCCAATCATTTCCAGTGAATAGTCTGTATTAGTATAAAAAATAGCTCCTCCTTCTTCACCAGGTTGTTCATTGTTCAGTCACTAAGCCATGTCTGACTCTTTTGTGACCCCATGGACTGTAGCCTGCTAGGCTCCTCTGTCTATGGGATTTCCCAGGCAAGAATACTGGAGTGGATTGCCATTTCCATCTCCAGGGGATCTTCCCGACCCAGGGATCGAAATCATGTCTCCCACATTGGCAGGTGGATTCTTTGCCACTGAGCCACCAGGGAAGCCCTTCACCATAGCCTGAGTAAAATACTTCCTCAGGATTATTCATGTACTTGCTCTATTTTTATGTTCACCAAAACATTCTTGTGAAGTATTAAATGCATTTATTTTGGACATTAATAAACTGGGGACACTGCAGGGGAATCTGTCCTCGTCTTTAGGGTTGGACACTAAAGTAGTTCTCTGTAATATTGAGTAAATGCACACTATATTTACTGACTATATCCTACTTTAAAGTTTCAGAAAGTTACTCAAAGTGAAGTCTTTACTGGGAATTATGGGTACTCTCAATTCATAAACATCGTTATCTCCCTAAATTCACATTTTTGTATATGATACTTACTTTAAGTGGGAAATTAGAGAGACATCACTCAGTTTCTTTGAAAATAATAATTTTTCTAAAACTACAGAGAATGTGCCTTTTGTGAAAAAAAAAAAACGTATTTATGCTGTCTTTTTATTTCCCCTAGGGCTATTAAACACTGTGTGCTAGTCCTTTATCAGAAGTGTTTACACAGCATGATTTTGTTTATTTAGATGCTTCTAGAGTGTAAAATTATGGGTTTGGTGGTTTGCAGCTAGAATTTGCTTCCCCACTTCCATTCTTGCTTTTACTTGAATTTTGAAGGGTTTTGGGGGTTTTTTTGGTATATTTTTGTTTTTGTCTGTAGAGCAGATAAAGAGTATGTAAACTCCCCAATGAACTCTCCACAGATTGATAGTTGGGGAGAATTCCTCTCCATTTCAGAGCTGCACAGTTTTCAAGTCAAGTCATATAAAAGGAGCATGACTCGGGTCAGGCTGGGGATTGGCCTTGAAGTGTCTGTAGCTCTGCCGCAACGCAGTATTTGTCTGCTTGCCCTTCTCCTGTCCCAGAAGAGATTCTATTCTCTTTTTAATTTAGGGTGCGTCTTAGGAAGGCTGATTGGCTCAATGCTGTGGAGAATATCAATTTCAATTCATTTTCTTTACATGAGTCAAATATAAACCTACTTTGGAAGAAAAATCTAGAGCTGAGTTGTTTATTCTTCTTAATGGGTGTGTTGCTCTGCAGTCTCTCACAGGGAAACAGTAGCCTTTGTCAGTTTCTTAAACTGCTCTCAGCTCATCCTGACTTGTGATTTCTACACTCAGACTCTTCAGAACTACAGTTAATTTGCCTTTCAGAAGTCTACATTAAGTTACCATTATTGAATTGAACTCAAACATGCACAGATTTTATTTTTGTTTTGTTTTAGAGGGCTGAGAGGTCTGGTTTGTTTTGTTTTGTTTTGTTGTCAGTTTTTGGTTGCAACTAACAGAAAATGATCTAGAACTAAGCCAGACAACCAAAAGAGGAAAGGGGAGTTACTGGTTCATGGAGACTAAGGATTGAAGAAACATAATGGATACAAATGCATCTGGGCCAGAAGTCAACGGGAAGTGTCCAGTCCACCTGGATTTTGCAAGATCTCTCTCGTTCTCCTTCTCCTCCTCCCCCTTTCCCTCCCCATGACTCTCCTAGGCTCCTCTTGGGGATTGCCTTCATTCTCCTTCACTGAACTCTTAACTTCTCCATGGGGCAAGAAACCATGATGGCTTTTCATTTCCCATTGTGGGGTTCCTGTGTACCAGAAGGTAGTGAGTCTCTGCTTGGTGGTTAAAACTGCTCAGGGAAGAGTTTTGAATGGCTCTGCTGGGAAGGTGCCCATCTCTGGACTAATCCAAGTACTAATCAGCAGTGCTGCCTTGTAAGAATTTGGTGGTTTCCATGGGAACCGTGGGTTGGATGAGGAGGGAAGGAAGGAGGAGGAACAAGTCCCCCAAAAGGGCGGGGAGTATGGGTGCTTGGCATCCACAAAAAGGAAACAGTGTGTGCCTGTTTGAGACTGTGGCACAGCTATAGGTGCACAAGGGCTTTCCTTTTCCTTATTCGAATGAGTTAGCTGACATATGTTTGTCACTGCCCCACATTCACTCCCAAGACTGGGTTTTCCCCCTTTGAAGCATGTGGGGGAAAAAATAGGCTTACTTGTCTGTTCAGTTCAGTTCAGTCGCTCAATGTCTGACTCTTTGTGACCCCATGGACTGCAGCATGCCAGGCTTTCCTGTCCATCATCAACTCCCAGAAGCTACTCAAACTCATGTCCATCACGTCGGTGATGCCATCCAACCATCTCATCCTCTGTCATCCCCTTTTCCTCCTACCTTCAATCTTTCCCAGCATCAGGGTCTTTTCCAATGAGTTAGTTCTTCACATCAGGTGGCCAAAGTATTGCAGTTTCAGCTTTAACATCGGTCCTTCCAATGAATATTCAGGATTGACTGTTTGGGTCTCCTTGCTGTCCAAGAGACTCTCAAGAGTCTTCTCCAACACCACAGTTCAAAAGCATCAATTCCTCGGTGCTCAGCTTTCTTTATAGTCCAACTCTCACATCCATACATGACTACTGGAAAAACCATAGCTTTGACTAGATGGACATTTGTTGGCAAAGTAATGTCTCTGCTTTTTAATTTGTCTAGGTTGGTCATAGCTTTTCCTCCAAAGACTAAGTGTCTTTTAATTTCATGGCTGCAGTCACCATCTGCAGTGATTTTGGAGCCAAAAAATTAAGTCTCTCACTGTTTCCATTGTTTCCCCATCTATTTGCCATGAAGTGATGGGACCAGATGCCTTGATCTTAGTTTTCTGAATGTGAAAGCCAACTTTTTCACTCTCCTCTTTCACTTTCATCGAGTCTCTTTAGTTCTTCTTCACTTCTGCCATAAAGGTGGTGTCATCTGCATATCTGAGGTTATTGATATTTCTCCCAGCAATCTTGATTGCAGCTTGTGCTTCATCCAGCCTGGCATTTCACATGATGTACTCTGCATGTAAGTTAAATAAGCTGAGTGACAATATAGAGCCTGACGTACTCCTTTCCCAATTTGGAACCAGTCTGTTGTTCCACATCCAGTTCTAACTGTTGCTTCTTGACCTGCATACAGATTTCTCAGGAAGCAGTTCAGGTGTTATGGTATTCCCATCTTTTTAAGAATTTTCCACAGTTTGTTGTGATCCACACAATCAAAGCCTTTGGCATAGTCAATAAAGCAAAAGTAGATGTTTTTCTGGATCTTTTGCTTTTTCGATGATCCAGTGGATGTTGGCAATTTGATCTCTGGTTCCTCTGCCTTTTCTAAATCCAGCTTGGACATCTAGAATTTCATGGTTCATGTACTGTTGAAGCCTGCCTTGGAGAATTTTGAGTATTACTTAGCTAGCATGTGAGATGAGTGCAATTGTGCAGTAGTTTGAACATTCTTTGGCATTGCCTTTCTTTGGGATTGGAATGAAAACTGACCTTTTCCAGTCCCATGGCCACTGCTGAGTTTTCCAAATTTGCTGGCATATTGAGTGCAGCACTTTCACAGCATCATCTTTTCGGATTTGAAATAGCTCAACGGGAATTCCATCACTTCCACTAACTTTGTTCATAAGGCCCACTTGACTTCACATTCCAGGATGTCTGGCTTTAGGTGAGTGATCACATCATCATGGTTTTCTGGGCCATGAAAATCTTTTTTGTATAGTTCTTCTGTGTATTCTACAATAATTAAGATCTTTTTGTAATGTTGGATAAGTTATTCAAATAAATGAACTGTTTTTACTTCATGAATTTGTCAGTTGATTGGTTGATCCTGTACCCACAAAGAAGTTTGAAGTGGTTTAAAGGAAACACATTCAAGGCTCCTTAAATTGTGTGTGATATTACAAAAGAAAAACAAATTTTTCACATAGCCAATGCTGAAAATAAACTGTGACCTCAGTCACACAATCGTTCCTGAAACCCACCCTTCAGAAGTCTCATAAAACTGCCATTTGGGTTACTTTTTATTTTTTCTGACTTTAAAGGTTATGTAAGCATCGTGCAGCCCATGGCTCATCCAAATGCTGGACAAAGGAAAACTTCAGAAATCTCCTAGGAATTTCCTCTGGTTGTAAATTAATAGAAAGGATGGAATTTTTGACAGTCAATGGATAAATTTAACAAATGATTACTCATTAAAAATATAAACAGAAAGAAGCTAAAGCCACCCTGGCTTTGAGAATTGGCCTCACCAGCAAGATTTTTTTCCCCATTTTCTTCCCCTTTTGCTCTTATTTAGAATGCTTTAGACCAAAACGCACTGTTGGAAATGGAACAAACCAGTTATCTCTGCACAAGCTTCCTGCTTTCCTTTCCACAGCCTCCATCGTTGAATTCATACCTTCAGATAGGCAGAGAGACATTTTCTACCAGAGGGCAATTTGGCTATACTTTAGCCATGCAGTCTACAGACATTTATTGAAAGCCTGCTTGGTACCAGTGACGGTTCTAGATGCTGGATTACAGTGCCGAACTGTCAGGACAAAGGCCAGTCTTCATAAAGCTCATAATATTCTCTAGTTTTTCTTCCTCCTCCTGCTATCGAAATTTTGTCCTTGAAATTTCTCTTTTTACTTGATCTCCTTTGATCATCACATAGTGTTCCATGTGTATAACTTCCTAATCTATAGCTTTGTGTTTTAGAGTCCCACAGATCTAATGGTATATAAAACATGCCTGCATTTCTGGTTACCACATCAAGTTCAATATGTCCCGAAAAATGAATCGCCATCATCTACCTTCAGTGTCCTCCTTCCCTTTCTTTTGATCATTTCAGTCCCATTATCCCTAGCCCATCACTCAGACTTAAAATCTCAAACATCATTGCAATGGCTTTAACAGGTCCTTTTGCTCCCATTATTTTCTCTCTCTTTGATCCAGATTAAATGTTGGTGTCAGAGGAAAAATTCATAATGAAAACCAATCAATAATTCAGATCACATATAGGAATGAACTTAGTAAGTTATAAAACTGTACTATGTTAGTTCTTTTCCATGTTCATTATTATGTTACTACCCAGCTGAGGAGTTTTCAGTGACTACCTGCACTTTTTTTTAAACAAAGGCTTTTTTTTTTTAATTGAAGTATAGCTGATTTACAATGTTGTGTTAGTTTTCAGGTGTACAATTCCGTCATACATATATATATATGCATATATACATATTTTTCATATTTTCCATTATATTACTAATTTATTACAGAATATTGAATCTAGTTCCCTGTGATATATAGTACCTGTACTTCTCAAATAAATTCTAAACTCTTGGACTGGACATTTGAGACCCTATAAGATCCACTGCTTGTGTGTTTTTCACTTATTTGCTTTTGCACTTTCTATGCATTGGACAACTGAAATTGTTCACTGTTCTTTCATAGCCTCATTGAAGAGCCTCCTCACTCATGCTTTGCTTTGTCCTGGAACATCTGTCTTCCAATCCATCCTTCCATGTCTCTCTCCTTGAGACCAACAATTGAATTCTGCCAGGAGGAGAGGCCCTAAGGGTGGGAGTAATGGAATTCCATGGGGCATAGGATAACTGTGGCTTCAGGGACTAGTTAATGTAAATCTTTGTTTGAAAGTGCCAGGCATGAAAAGCCTACGAAGAAGTATTCTAATTTAGAGGGAGGGAGTGGGCAAAAAGTTTTATGGAACGTGAGCAGTAGGACGCCAGTGAGTACTTTCAAAAGTGGGAACAATGTTGATGTATGAAACCAACACAATATTGTAAAGCAATTAGCCCCCAATTAAAAATTGGTAAATATTTTAAAAATAAGTAAATAAAAATAGAGAATCTCAAAAAAAAAGAAGTGGGAATAGAGGATCTGAGGTTGGAGTCTGGATGTTTGGACAATCTGGAGTTTTGATGTCAAGAGTCGTGGGAGGATGAGTTAAGAGATACAGTCATTTGCAAGAGGGGATGGGGTGAGGGGAGGAACAGCTGCAGTGACCGAGGACATATGAGAGCTGCTTTGGAAAATTCTCAAGCCTCAGGTCCTTCCGAGTCTCTCCCAGTAGACTCATATCTATCTCCATTGTGGATTTGCCCGAGATCTGAGAGCTAATAAAGCCTCTTCTGAATCACATAAACTGGCTACACCATTTTCAATAAAGAGAAAGTTGAATAAATTAAATTCTACCCTTCTTTGTGTGTGTGGTTCATTTAACTTGCACAGACAAAGGACAACTGAAATTTGGAAAATTCCCAAGGACTTATTTTTTTGTGCTTGTCAGCACACCTGAGTAAAACCAAACTCCTAAGCATTATCTAATCTAACTTTACAGGTGGCTTCAGGGAGAAATAAATATCTAAATGCTCAGGGGCAAGTCAAGTGTAAAATATGCTTTGTGAAAATGCCTGGTGAATTTTGACATGACATGCTTTATTATAATAATGAATGATCTGATAGTAAAGGGCCCTCAGGCTTTTGAGGCTCATTGGTGTCAATTTGGGGAAGAAGGGTAAAGGATTGTATTTTCAAGCTTTGCTGTTATGCTTTATTTTGGAAGTCTTTTTAGAAGTGTTCATAATTTATTATTCAATAAGAGCAACAAAAAATAGATCTGCCATAGAATTTTTATATGAAAGATCTAAAATTACCATCAAGCTATAAATTTATCTCATGATATTTAGTCTGTGTCAACTCAACTTTGAAAATGAATATAGAAAAGTTAGAATTTTACTTCCTGGTTATTCATATCAACTTTGTATTAATATTTGTGACAGATTCTCAAATTTGATATTTCTTACACTGATCTCCTGATCTTCTTCCATCAGGCTGCTTTACCTGAAGACATACATGTCCAGCTCAGTAAATGGTGACTCCATCCTTAGAGTTGTTCAGGCCATGAACATGGAGTCAGCCCTGACTTCTCTCTTTTGTATGTCCAACATTCAAATGATCAGCATATCCTATTGATTCCATCTTCACAATAGAGACAGAATCCAACCAATTACCTTTCAGATCCTTCATCACCTGCTTCCTGGTCCAAGCAACCATCATCTATGCCCTGTTCATTACAGTAGCCCTATCCTTCTTTTGGCCTTCCTGCTTCACTCTTCCTCCATATAATCTACTCTCAAAAGAGTAGCCAATTCAGTTCGGAGTGATCCTTTGAAATCTCGTATTCCTCTACTTAAAACTTTTCAGTATTCTCCCATTTCTCCCAAAGTAAAGGTCCTTCAACATTTTTCAAAGCCTCCCAGCCCCTGCGAAATCTACCCCCTGATCTCATCATCCCATTTACCTCTCTGGCCTCACCTCCAGGAGCTCTCTCCCCTGCTGAGCTATGGCCACATTGCCTTCCTCACTCCTCTCTATTCTCCACATACTAGTAGTAACCTCTGTGACTCTTCCCTCCAAGCTGAGTTTTCTGTTCCTGACCCCCTAGAAGCTCCATCCCCAGCATCAGAACTGCCAACCTTGAAGCTAGCAGTGGACAGTTATCAGGAGAAAACAGTTCCAACCATGCTCCTTTAAATTCTTCTATCAAAGTCACATGTTTCCTCTAGCATGACGAACAGCTGAATCATATGTGATGGAAAGAAAAGGGAAGATGGGGAGACCTAGTGGAACTAAAAAGTTATGAGAGCAAAGCCTTAAGCCACTGATGACATTAATTCCAATAGTATTTCATGTTACTTTATATTCTTAAGTTTCATTAAAGCTAGAAATTTCATATGAACCTTTCTATACCATTTAGAAGAGATGCTTCCCAGGTGGCACAGTGGTAAAGAATCTGCCTGCCAATGCAGGAGACACAAGAGACACGGGTTTGATCCCTGAGTTGGGAAGATCCCCTGGAGAAGGAAATAGCAACCCATTCCAGTATTCTTGGCTGGAAAATTCCATGGACAGAAGAGGCTAGTGGGCTACAGTCCATGCTGTTTGAAAGAGTAGAAGAGAAAGAAACACGAGTATATATACATGTTTAAAGACCATAGTTCCTAGGCACCCAACTAAAGCTCTTAGAGTGATTTCTCTTCCAGATTTTGGGAAATACTGGTCAGCTTTGGCAGACTAAAATATCTCATCATCGATACCTCTAGCCTAAGCAAACAACTGAATTAAGATTACGAATTTTAAGGTCTTAGACACTGACCAAAAAATAAAAGAAACCAAACAGCCCCCAAAAATGCATGCTCTATGAGGTCCAGATTAGCAAGCACTGATGAAATTCACCAAAGCAAGCCTTGCTATTTTAAGTATGTAATTACACATTTTCTTAGTAAAACAAGACTGTCCACATAATTCATTTCTAGTGGCTTTTGAGCAGATTCAGGATAAAGATCAGATTTCCAAGACTGACTGCAAATATGCTCATCCTTTGGGAACACGGAAAAGGAAATCTAATGATGCAGAAATAGTCATAGAGCAGCCAGGAAAGAAAGAGACTTGGAGAAGCCCAGACTGGATGGCAAAAGTTACACCCAAAGAGCTTGAAGTCAGTAATCAAACACTTCCTTAAACTATGCTTGACGATTTCAAGGGGTGGGGAACTAAAAGAGTGACTGACATTGATCCTCACTTGTTTTTCAGATATATTGTGATTTTTGCTTGATTTCATCAGTAGAAGTACACATTACCTTTTATATTTTATGGTGAATTATTAGATTATTTTAAACTGATCAAATTTTGTCCAGAAATTGACATTCTTTTTCTATGAGTCCATATTTCTCAAACTCTTGGAGTTTCCTGAAATTCCTAGTAAGAATTCTAGATATCATAGTGTTAATTTTACTTCTTGTTAAAATTTTTTTACTTCCACTATCCATTCTAGATCCCCTTTACATTCCTTTTGTTTTTCTCATTCATTTTATTGTTTTCCATTTTAATGGATGAATACAATTTTAGGATATTTAAAAATAAAAGTATTTACCTTTCTTGATTCCTCAATAGCAACACTTCTATTTATTTTTTGTTTCTTCTGTTGTTTCTTCCTATATCTCTATATTATGAATTTATCAGCTTTTGTTTTATTCATTATAGTCATAATCTACTATTACCTTATTTTGTTCTGTGTCAAGAAATACTTCTAGTTTTTTAATATGTGGTTTGTTATTGTTTAGCTAACACCTATTGAGGACTTTCTGTGGGTTAAGCACCGTTACAAGTACTTTCTGTAAAGTAACTCATTTAAGCCTCACAAAACTATAAAATACATAATTATTATTATTTCTATCTTATAGAAAGGAAATTAAATTAAATAGAAATCAAGAAAATTTCTGGATTCATACAGCCAGTAAGAATTTTAGAGAGAGTGCTCCCAACAAATATGTAATACTATCTTTTTCGGTAGTCTATTCAGTCGTTAACCACTTTTCACATTCTAATAAGAATACAAATAAAATCCATACAATACTAAGTAGTGTGCTATGGTTATACTTAGCTTCTTTTTTTTTTTGGCTGCACCTTGCAACATGTGGAATCTTAGTTCCCTGACTGGGGATCAAACCCACACCCCCTGCATTGGTAACATGGAGTCTTAACCACTGGACCACTGGGGAAGTCCTATTCTTAATTTCTTATCTGGTTTGTTTTCTTAGAGTTCCTGTGTGTTTTGTTTTGGTTTGTTTTGTTTCTTACTTTGTCTGCCCTTTCTGTCTCCTAGATGGTTTCAGTATCTCAAGAATAGTATTAAATTTTTTTTCCTTTAATACCTTTTCCCAACCCTTCCATTATCTTGCTCCAAGTTTTTCTGATTTCTCTCTAGGATGGATCACCACAGTCCTCTCCTAGACTGGATCACCTGTTTGTTGGACCTTACATTTTGTTCTTTTCTTGGTTTACTGTCTCATTGTTCTATAGCATGTCCTCAAGCAATATCCTAAGACATAGCATAGTACCTTTCAGGGGAGCTACATTTTTGAAGGTTTTTTAAAATGTGTCCTTCTTTGGACAGTTGGCTTGACTGCTTTTAGCATTTTAAGTTGAACATAATTCCCACTTAAAGCTTTGACGGCATTCCTCCATTATTTTCTAGCATTCAGAATGGTTGACTGGATAACCAGCGCCAAACTTACACTCGTTATTTTGTTCATGTGCTATTTCTTCTTCTTGGAAGTTACTAGGATAATCTTTCCCCATGATATTCTGAAAATCTATGACAATACAACAGTGTGGGCTCTAATATTTGATGTACTGGGGACTCCCTGGACTTATTTAGTCTGAAGAGTTTTGTCTTCTACTCTAGGAAATCTCCGCTCTTGTTTCTTCCCTTCTACCTTCCCTGTTCTCTTTCTACAATGCCTATGAACAGGATGTTGCGCTTCTGAATAAGTATATATGTGAATATATGTCTTACAACTTTTCTCTCATATTTTCTGTCTTTTTAGCATTTGGGTTTTTATTCTAGAAAATTCACTCAACACTCTTCTAACCACTCATTTTTTTACTTTCTCTGTTTTAGTTTCAGACAACATATTTTAAAGTACCTAGAGCTCCTTTTGTTCTCTCCTTTTCCTTTTTCATTGCATCCTGTTTTGTTGATGGGTGCAGAGCCTTCTCTAATTTCTCTGATACGGATTAGAAGAGTGTTTTCCTGAATTCTGCATTAACTATCTCCTCTAGGATCATTTGTTTTTTCCTATTTGTTAATTTTGATCTTTCTCTTTTGTTGTTGTTGCAAGCTTTTCTCATATTCAGTGTCCCTTGCTTTTCAATTAGAGTTAAGCGTGAGGCCACAGAAGTCAGTCTGTGAGCTCTCTGGTGGTCGTGGGGCTTGTCAACTGGCCAGCTCTCACACCGGGGACTTTAAAGTGACAGAACAGGGCCATTTGCCCCAGGGCTTTTCCTGGCTGTCTTGGTTCTCCTTAGACTGTTCATTCAGTACAATGAGAAAATATCTTCCCCCTTTTCCCCTTGGTTTGCTTGTTTGTTTAAAGAGTGCTGCCTGGCTTCTAGGACCTCTGTGTGCAGGGGACGCAAAGGCTATGGCAGGGTGGTCAATATTCTGCACTTCAATTAACCCCCCATCCTGTGTCCCTGCTTCACCCCTACTCTCCCCTGCCCCTGTGATCCTAAGAGCCACATTCTCCAGTGCTGTGCAAAACTAATGGGTTTCCATCTGTCCTGTAGCTCTCCGTTCCCCTTTCAGGCTTCAGCATCCTCTCCTTCAAATCAACCAATCCCAATCATCCTTGGACTTCTAGGAAAGTATTGAAATGTCTAGTCTGATGATGGCTCCCTTCTCATTCTCTCCAATGTTGGGAGTTTATACTTTCACTATTAGTGTTACAATTCTACAGTCTTCACTAACAGAATGTGCTAAATGTTGTGGTTTGGCTATTGGACATTTTATATAAGCCCTTTTTTCTCCAAAATATACCTCTCTTCAGCCTTTCAGTACTGAAGATATCCCTTTCCAGGTCTTCTGATTCTTCCCTCACTATGTAATGAGGCTCAGTTATGGGTTTTTTTAGGAAGCTCTGAGTGATTAGAATATGAAGCCAGGGCTGGAAGGACTGCTCTTGCCATAAGCACAGGGGAGACAAGCTGTAGTCCATCTCAGTGTTGATAGATGTCTCTGCATGACCTATTTCAAAATTTTCTGCTTTGGTAGACATTTTTGAAAGACTTACTTGGTAATATATTAAGTCACTAGCTAAAGTTGAGAAACTGCCATATCAAGCAACTGAAGTGTTATCATCAAGTTCTGCTACTTGTCACATACAAGTAACTGTGTGCGTAATAGTTATAGGGTCAGGATGTTGCCAACTCCTGCTTTTCCATGGTACAATAGGACAGAAAATCCTACTGTGATGCTCAGCCACAGGAATGTGGGTCTCTGTGGCCACTAAAGCAATAAAGTCACGTTATGTCACTTTTAAACTTCCCATAAGAAGTATGTATTCCTATATTAAGAATCTATCCCAGTTCAATTAATCCTGCCAGTAAATTGCAAGTGTGCTCAGTCATTCAGTCGTGCCCAACTCTTTGGGATCCCATGGACTGTAGCCCACCAGGCTCCTCTGTCCATGGAATTCTCCAGCCAAGATTACTGGAGTGGGCTGACATGCTCTTCTCCAGGGGATCTTCCCGACCCAGTGATCGAACTCGAGTCTCTTGCATTGCAGGCAGATTCTGTACTCACTGAGCCATCTGGGAAGCCTGCCAGTAAATTACCAGTATGATAAGTGTCCACAAAATATTATTGGAAACATGCATTTTTTTTTTTGAAACATGCATTTTTAATATGTAAGTTTATAAAACTTCTTGAAGTGTGATTGTGTTCCCTTGGCTTAAAAGTTCTAAGTCCCCTGCCCATGCCCCACTTTTACATTAAAGCTTCTAGTCCCTGGAAGATATGTGTTCCCATTTTGAAAGAATTTTGAAATTCTTGTGTGTATCACTTGATGACTTTATTAAAAATGCAAAATCCTGGGCCTCGAGCTCAGAAAAATTGATTTAGTAGGGGTGGACTATGGCCCAGGAATCTGCACTGAATAAATTGTGCAGATTATTCAAATGCAGGATGTGCTTGGATCTTCCTTTAAGAATCTCACTCCAAGGCGTACAGGAGAAAGAGGCAGATTAATTAAGAAGCCAGTGTCTTTTGATAAATAAGAGAAAACAGGGCAGAGAAAATCAGTATGCGGTGGTCTCTAAAGGACTTGAGTCCCACTAGAGCTAAGTAGATGGTAATTCCTCAAGTTATACATGTAAATGTATAATTAAAAAGATATAAAAGTCATTCTCAGGATAATTTCATTTTTTAAAGAAAAGCTCATTTACTTATATAAAGAACTTTTAATTATCACAGTGCCAAACTTTGAAATGACAGTGTTTTCATTTGCTTTGTGAAATACTAATTCTACAGAATCATGTTTCTTCTGCATACTGGATTGACATATCCCCCCAAACACAAAAGACACACAACCTCAATCTGCCCTTTAAAATAAATAGCAGTTTTCGCACTTGTCTCTTGCCCTCAGTCTTTCCCAGCTTCAGGGTCGTTTCCAATGAGTCAGCTCTTTGTATCAGGTGGGCAAAGTATTGCAGCTTCAGTTTTAGCATCAGTCCTTCCAACAAATATTCAGGGTTGATTTCCTTTAGGATTGACTGATTCGATCTCCTTGCAGTCCAAGGGTAGGAGGAGAAGGGGGCAACAGAGGATGAGATGTTTGGATGGCATCACCGACTCAATGGACATGAGTTTGAGCAAATTCCAGGAGATAGTGAAGAACAGGGAAGCCTGGCGTGCTGCAGTCCATGGAGTCGCAAAAGTCGGACATGACTTAAAAGACTGAACAACAATAACAATACATGTCTCTTCCCAAGAATATCTCTTAATCTCTGAACCTCTGTATATTTGTTCATTGTGTCAGGGCAAACTGCAATCTCAAAGACAGAAGTGAACAGGTAAACACGTTGAAACTAGAAGCGCTTCTTAGCTGTCAGCTGTTTCACTGAGAGGAAAGATCACCAAAGGGAGCTATCTGGTTGAAGATAAGTATTCAAATAAAGTCAGTATTACATTCAAACTATTCATTTTATAAATAACTTGAGCTACTTTTCACTATGTTATCATAAAAGTAAACAGGTAGAAACCTGCAGACTCAAACTGTGAGGGAAGTAAAAGTGACAGAAGCCTTTGTTGGTTCCTTAAGTAGCTTGCCCCCCTTCTTCCTCTTGTGTGCATCTACTGACAAGCAGTTATGATTGCCTTACAGATATTAAATTCTGCTGGAAAGCTACTTACTCTGATTGAAAAGCCTAGCATAATGGAGCCCCAAGCAACCTCGCCCATATGCCAAGTGAAACTTTCCCTAAGCATGGCTGTCTTGCTCACTTCCACAATCCCAGACAAGGGTGGCTTCAAATCTGTTCACCACCCACACCATTCTTCTACTGGTTATAGCAAAAGCCCTAAACTTACTGCCCTTGTCCTCTGAATTGTCCCTTCTGACCTGCATTTCTCACCTGGCTGTCAATCTGTGGCCACTGTTTACTGGCTGACCCGTGGACTTAACTTAGCAAAGCTCAGATCGGCTCACCTTGCTGTTTTAAAGATATTTTGATCCCAAAATGATTAGCTACTTTTTACATTCAATAGGTAGAAATGTCCTCAATAACTAGGCTTGTCACACAAGAGGGAGGAGAAAATAGAGGCAGTGAAGGGAAAATAAAGGGGTCCCTGGATGTCTGCTGTGAGCCAGCATTGGTTCTGCATTTGAACCCCCCACCCTCCTCCTTCAATAGGGATGGAAATGGGTACAAGTCTTTTCATCCCATTATTTATCTTGTGATTCAGACTTCTTTTTTTTTTTTTAAAAAAAAGGATCAGTTTACTTATAACATATTGTGGCCAAAAATAAAACCTAAATCAAGAGAAGTGCTAGTTCACTTATATTATATAGGGTGATGAGAATATACAACACCTCATGCCAAGTAAGTACCAGAATATCAGCCATCTTCATCCATTGAGAACGCATGTACTGAAGGCCTATTCTATGCCCGGCACTGAGTTGAAATAAAGGTCCCACTCTACTCACTTTGGCAGCACAGATACTAAAATTGGAATGAAACAAAGAAGATAAGCATGGCCACTGTGCAAGGATGGCCTGCAAACCTGTAAAGCATTCTGTATTAAAAAAAGAAAAGAGAGAGAGAGACCTCACTATTACATGCATATCAACCAAACTTTAAAAATGTAGTCTTAATTTCTACCTGCCACTTGAGTTTATTTACTATAATTAAAAAAAAAAAAACAACAGTTTGTCATTTCTTGCCTTTTAGTATCACAAAAGAAGATTTTCTATGTTTTCAAAATCCTCTGTGATGGTTCATATATTATCATTTCTCAAACTATGGTTGGTTCATGCTGGGATGGAACTGCCATCCAGGGACTTAGAGTCTAGTTGTCAAAATATATTAATCAGAATACGATGATCTAACTTTGTAACCATGTTTGTGATCCTGTGTTGAGCTTCTTACCTAATAATGATAATTATTTCCTCTTTTTTCCCCTGGATACTAATGGTCAACTTTAGAGAGATACTATATCAGTACAGTAACTGAAAACATTAAAAATCAAAATATTTCCATTAGATCTTTTTTAAATATTTATTTTTATTTATTTATTGGTCTGTGCCAGGTCTTAGTTGCAGCCTGTAAGATTCTTGATCATCATTGTGGCACACAGGATCTTGAACTGTGACATATGAACTTTTAGTTGTGGCACATGGGATCTATTTCCATGACTAGGGAGCGAACCTGGGCCCCATGCACTGGGATCATGGAGTTTTAGCCATTGGACCACTAGGGAAGTCCCTCCATTAGATTTTTATTTTTTCTTTTAATTACAATAGAACATGAATTTAGCTTTCTTCATTTTACAATACTTTAAATCATAGTACATCTAATGAATGAAAGCAGGTGATTTTCTTGGCTCTATGATTAAGTTTTTTGGGCCCAAGGGTAGAAATAGGCTGCTCTGTGCAGACAGGTGAGAGCACCAAGCAGAGGAAGCTGAGAAAGGGAATCGAGAAGATAATTAGGCCTATGAGAATGAATAATGTCAAGTAAATAATTTAATTCAAGTTGTTTTCATTAATATTTAAAAAGCTAGAGGAAAGGGGGGTTTGGGGCTGTCTCCTTCTAGTACCCATAAAGTACATGTGCAGCATTAAAAATTTCTGTTGCCTGTCTAGACTTTTAAAAACGTAGCTCAGGGATTAGTTTAACCATAAAAGGTCTGAGACTAATACCTAGGATTTTGACTCCTAATGCAATGTTTTTTCACAACCGTATACAATGGCCTGATCTTCAGCAAGAGATATTTTGCTGAAAGGGACTTTCTTATAGGACATAAAGGCAAATAGTGATGTATTCTGAAATGCCCAGTGGAGTCCTTCAGCTTTAGTCTTCAAGATTCAAGCGTGAGCTGCTGTCATAAAGAGCAAGTCTTCAGCAGGAACAAGGGCAGGAACAGAGGGGTGAGCAGAGGTGGAGGGAGTAAGCATTGTCTCTCTTCCTCTCCTGTCCTGCCTGAGGCCAAAATGTTCCCAAGACTCTCATTTCAGTGATGAAGTCAGCGGCAGCTCTTGTAGACTGGCTGAACACTCACAAAAGCACTGCTCTTCCTTTCGGTGCCCATACAATCTGAAAACCCGAGCCACTGTAATCTTTGTCCTCTGGGTTCAACCACGGAGTTTAGAAAGTTGTACATGGACGCTAAGCTAATCAACTAATTTCCTAAGTCATTTTCTAACACGCATTTGATAAATCTCATGACAAGACCTAACACAATTTAAACATACCTTTAAAAACTGCTTTTAGATATTATAAAAACACATCAATAATTAGTTGATAAAACTAATTATGTAATAGGAAGGTCAGAAATTGAGCTTTTACAATTAATAATAGAAATAACACCACTCAAGGAAAGTAAGTGCTACTTACCACATTTTTCTTCTTTTCTGGAAATGATGGATGATAGTCTCAGAACTTCAAGAAGTAGAAGTAATTCTGTGAAAAACAATCAATTAGATGGGTCAAATTAGGCTATCAGTCATTTACATCTAGGTATCCCCATTAACATTGACAATCTGATCAAAGTTTTGGCTCTCCAGCTGGTCCCCATAAATTATATTCACTATATCCCAAATTTGTAATGTTCAGTCTCAATTAAAAATAATTTGAAATTAAATTGGCAAGGGTGTACTGGGTGATGATTGAAATGCAAAGCAATGCGGGCCAGAGGGTAAATTTAAATTTGAACCAAAGCTATAGCATCGTGTTATAAATATGCTTAAAATATTAAGTCTTTTGTCTTTGCCAAATGATGTGGGAAACTGAGGAAATTCTGTGGAGATAATTAAAAGAAAGTAAAGAGAAATCCAAAATTGCCTTTGATTTGAGTTATTCAGAAAATATATGTAAAGATTTGGGGGTTTGTTTTGACTTGAATTATCTAAACTAATTGCTGCAAATTTCTCCACTTCAGTTATTCTGTTTCCAGAGGTCTTTAAAATGGGAGATAAAAGACGACTATTTAGAAGCATGTTTGTTGAACAACAGCTAGAGTGAACTGATAAGTATAATCTATACAAACACACAAATCCCCACCATATTTCCTTTCTTCTTCTGACTTCTTTCTTGAGAATATCTAGAATTTTAATTGTCAATTATTCTTTTTTAAAGTAATCAAATACTGTTTAGTCTTAACTATAAATTTTACAGTTTTCCTTGCTCAATTATTGTTATTTTTAAATTCATAGCCTTTCCTTATATATTTTATTCTTTTTTCCTGTAACCTATCCTCTAGAAATTCTTTCTGAGAAATTCTGTGAGTGGTAAACTTCATGACTCTTTTTAGACCTTAATATTAGTCGGCTTCCTTGGTTCAAAATTATTTTCCCACAGAAATCTTAAAGGAACTGTTTCACAATTTTTTTTTTCATTCAGTGTTGCTGATGGAAAATCAATTGAATGTATTGATCTAGCACAAAATATGTAGATTCTGGAATTTAAAGAACGAAAGAGATAAAGGAGCTCAGGATTTTTCAGTGAGTGATTAATCTGAGCAAGGAGAGAAGGATGGACAAAAGAAGGGTGATGAGAGTTTGAAAAGAGTGGGTTCAATGGATTGGACTTCTTGACAAGGTCAAAACATAGTTAGAGTGGGCAGAGTAGATTTGATGGTTAATTTTATGTGTCTATTTGACTGTCCGATAAGGCCCAGATAGTTGGTCAAATATTATTCTAGATGTTTCTGTCAGTGTTTTCGGATGAGATTAACATTTAACTTGGTGTACTTTGAGTACACCAAGCAGATTGCCTTTCATAAGGTGGCTGGGCCTCATCCAAGCAGTTGGAGGCCTTTGGACTTGAATTGCAACGTCAGTTCTGCCCCGGGTCTCAAATCTGCCAGCCTGCCCTGAAGATTTTGGACTTGCCATTTCTCCATAATTACATTAGCCAGGTCCTTAAAGTCAAATCTCTCTCTCTCTCTCTCCCATATCTATCTATCCACCTAGGTTCTGTGGAAGAACCCTGGGTTCTCTGAAGAACACTGACAAATACAGTAGGTGAGCTGGCAGTACACAAGGTCATGGTCAGAAGGTAAAATTGAGGATTTCTGATTGACATATCTGAATGATTATATGTAATCTCTGGTCAGTTAAAAACATTAGTGGATTTTGTCCAAAATGCTTAACCCATTCACAGGGCATTAATAAAGCAATGGGAGTGTTTAGCCATACATAACATCCCATTTTCTTAGGATATGCTTAAGGTTAAGGTTTGTTCTTAAGGATAATTCAGACAATAAAAATAAATAATAGTAATAGTGATAATGATGAGGACATTGGTAGTAACGGGGTGATATTAACAGGTAACAATAACAAGCACTTTGTATTAGGCTCTCTTAAGCACTCTGTGTGTATTATTCCATTTAAGCTTTACAATAATTATAAGTATATTGGGCTGAACTGGAATGGAGTGCTCAGTCATGTCCGACTCTTTGCAGCCCCATGAATTGTAGCCTGCCAGACTCCTCTGCCCATGGAATTTTCCAGACAAAAAATACTGGAGTGAGTTGCCATGCCCTCCTCCAGGAGATCTTCCCGACCCAGGGATCGAAACAGCATCTCTGTGTCTCCTGCACTGGTAGGTGGATTCTTGACCACTAGTGTCACCTGTGAAGCCCATATAAGCACACTGGTTAGCTTTAGTTTGCTGTTGTTGTTTAGTTGATAAGTCATGTCTGACTCTTTGCAACCCATGGACTGCAGCATGCCAGGCTTCCTTGTCTTTCACTATCTCCCAGAGTTTGTTCAAACTCATCCATTGAGTCATTGATGCCATCCAAACATCTCATCCTCTGTTGCCCCCTTCTCCTTCTCCCTCAATCTTTCCAGCATCAGGGTCTTTTCCAATGAGTGGGTTCTTCGCATCCAGTGGCCAGAGTATTGGAGCTTCAGCTTCAGCATATTCATATTCAATATGAATATTGAATATTCATATTCTAATGAATATTCAGGGTTGATTTCCTTTAAGACTGACTGGTTTGATCTCCTTACTGTCCAAGGGACTCTCAAGAGTCTTCTCCAGCACCACAAGTTGAAAGCAGCCATTCTTCAGTGCTCAGCTTTCTTTATGATCCAAGTCCCACATCTATACATGACTACTGGAAAAATGTCTCTGCTTTTTAATATGCCGTCTAGGTTTGTCATAGCTTTTCTTCTAAGGAGCAAACATCTTTTAATTGTGTGGCTGCGGTCACCATCCACAGTGATTTTAGAGCCTGAGAAAAGAAAATCTGTGACAGATTTTAGAATCTGTTTCCACTTTTTCCCTTGTCTATTAGTCATGAGGGCTTCCCAGGTGGCGCTAGTGGTAAAGAATCTGCCTGCCAATGCAGGAGACCTAAGAGAAGGGGATTGATCCCTGGATTGGGAAGACCCCTTGGAGGAGGGCAACCCACTCCAGTATTCTTGCCTGGAGAATCCCATGGACAGAGGAGCCTATCAGGCTATAGTCCATGGGGTCACACAGAGTTGGAAACGACTGAAGTGAATTAGCACAGCCAGCATTAGCTGTGAAGTGATGGGACCAGATACCATGATCTTACATTTTTGGATATTGAGTTCTAAATTAGCTTTTTCACTCTCCTCTTTCACCCTCATCAAGAAGCTCTTTAGTTCCTCTTTGCTTTCTGCCATTAGAGTGGTCATACCTGAGGTTGTTGATATTTTTCCCCACAATCTTGATTCCAGCTTGTGCTTCATCTAGCCTGGCATTTTGCATGTTGTACTCTCCATATAAATTAAATAAGCAGGGTGACATTACATAGCTTTAATGTACTCCTTTCCCAATTTTGAACCAGTCTGTTGTTCCATGTACAGTTCTAACTGTTGCATCTTGACCTGCATACAGGTTTCTCAGGAGATACATACAGCTTTATTTTAGAGATGAAGAAACCAAAACATACAAAGGTGAAACAAATGATGTAAAACTACACAACTAAGTGATGATGTGGTGCTGGAAACTAGATCTGCTTTACCACTCCACTTACTCTTTGTATTTCAACTTGGACACTACTGTAGAATAACAAGCTTCCTAGGTAGCATAAAGAATCTGCCCACAATGTGGGAGACCTGGGTTTGATCCCTGGGTTGGGAAGATCCCCTGGAGAAAGGAATGGCTACCCACTCCAGTATTCTTGCCTGAAAAATTCCATGGACAGAGGAGCCTGGTGGGCTATAGCCCATGGGGTCTCTAAGGGTCAGACATGACTGAGCAACTAACACACCCACAAAGTAGAATAATCTAGAATCATTACTTCATTCTTCTTTTCCCCTCTACAGCATCTTGCTCACATGTTACTCTGTCCTCAGTCTTCTTCCTGGATTCTTGGTGAGCCCATGTCACTAACTGGATGTTCATGGCCGGGCAATTCACGTCAGCCCTGAAGACCTCACTATCTCCTTCTGCTCCGTGAGGCCATCTTGGCCTCTATGCCCCTTCCTGCCCCTCAGCTTGTGAGCCTGTGCATTTGCTTAACATTTATTTCTGTAGTTGTACTTGTTTTCCATGGCTGTGTAACAAATCACTACAAACTTGTCTTAATACAACACAAAATTATCATCTCAGTTTCTATGGGTCAGGAATTTTGGCACAATGTGACAGGATGCTCTGTTCAGGGCCTTACAAGACTGAAATCAAGAGTCACTTGGATCTGTGAGCTCATCTGAGGCTCAGGGTCCTCTCCCAAGCTCACCAGTTGTTGGCAGAATTCAGTTCTTTGTACTTGTAAAGTCCTTGTTTTTTTGCTGGCTTGTGGTCGGGGATCATGTTTATCTTTCAGAGGCCACCTATACTTGTCTGACACATGGCCTCGTCAAAGCCACAGCGTGTGTTTTTAAAGCCACCAGGAAAATCTGTCTGATTTGTTTCTCTGTCTTCTAGAACAGCCATTCCTAGGGATCATCTGATTAGATCTGACCCAGTCACATTCAAGGAGACTTTTTTCCCCCAGGCAATATGATTTAGAGGGCCATCTATTCTGATACATGTTACTATCGCTCTTTTACTTTTAGCTGCTATATTGCATCCCATTGTATGAACATAATAATCATCCTTTGGATCTTAGTTCACACATTTCTTCAGGAAGGACTGTTCTGATCTGACAAACTCCCCCAATATATCATTACCTGTGAATATATAGAGATACTGATAGATAGGAAAATAGATAGATTGATCAGGACCCCCAATGAGTCACTCTCATAGAACCAGATATTTTTCTTTGTAATTTTTTTTTTTTTTACTCTTCATCATTATATGGATTGCTTGGTTAATTTCTCTTCCCCACCAGTTTATAAGTCCCATGAAAGAAACAAACATGCTTATTTTGCTCACTATTTTGCCCTCATTTCCTAGCATGAAGGAGTTCAAGACCTATTTGTTGAGTGAAGACTGTTCTGTTGCAAACATTTCTAACAGTGTGGTTTTAATAGAATTACATGGCTGTGGGCATTGGTGAAACATGGAAGAAAAGTTCAAAGTCAAAACCTCTATCAGTGAGAGCAGGAAACTGGAGGTTGGTACACACAGGACAGCAGATCTTAGAGCTGCAATAATGCTGGATTCCTGCAGTGGAGGGACAGATATTGCTTCTCTCTTCTCTGTCAATAAAGAATTAAGTGTGTGTTTATGGGGCTCAAGGTTATTTTCTTTTGAGAAAGTTAATTGATGGAAGGTTAAATAAAGTCACAAGTTTTTACTTAAAGAAAACAGAGAAAATGAAGACTTGCTTTAATTATGAGCAATGTGTCAAAAGAAATGTTTCCCGATTTAATCTTTTCTGGGAGTAAAACAATTCTTCCTGTAATTCAAATTCTTTAAAAAGGAGGGGGCTACAGTCTACTCAATCCTTCTCTTATAGACACACACACACACAGAATAGTTAGTCAGCTCCCTCTTAGATTACAACAAACAATGTAAATTAATTACATGTATTAATGCTTTTCTTTTCAAAGTATTTGCTTTTCAAAGATTAGTTTTCCCATGTTAGCTGCAGAAGGCACCCCTTTCTGGTTAACGAAGAGTTTCATTCTGGAAAGTGACTATAAAAACCTTAGTACCGCTCCCCCACTTAAAAAACACCCCAAATCCCAGAGGCCAAGGGTCAGAAATGTTACACATCCAATTGTGTCTCTTAAAGGCAGCTCAACTGAAATTCTCCTGGAGAAAGAGAGCAGAACAATCTTGGAACGGATTGACTGTTAACATTTGTTCTTAATCTATCAGAATTCTCCTACTCGTGTTCACAGAGTTTCTTAGTATCCTCTGAAGCCTTTTCAGTTGGAAATCAGTCCAATCCCCAGTAGTAAGGGAGGATTTAAAGGGATGGAGGAGGTGTTGTGTTGATTTCGCTTTTTCCTTCAATGTCAATGATTAAGAAAATTCTATGACTTTGTTTCTTTGAGGTCAGTATTTGCTGTTGTTTCTTTCCTTCTTGGTCTCCCTAAGGGGAATGTGTTGGTAGGGGAGGAATTATAGGAAAAAAAGGAAGGAGAAAGGGAAGGGTGGGAAGAGGAGGATCTAAGACTGAGGATAATAAGGGTAAGGTGAAACTGGCAGGATCTAAGAGCTTCTTCTAACTAAACTGCCATGAGCTCCATGTGGTGACATTATAATGGCCCTGAAATCTGAAACCCAGGAAAGGCAAGGGAAAACAGTGGGTGGGGAAATTTGAGGTTTCCTATATAATAAATTCTGGCCATGGGCCAGAACCTTTGAGGGTTTTGCAGTCATTTTCAGACTGGCCATGTTTCTTGTGTGTTTTAACTTTACACATGTAGATTTTCAGGAAATTCAAGAAGAGATTTCACAACGAATTGGCTGTGCCTGTTATGATTTGTGATAAACAGTAACCTTCTGAAGGGTTAAGCAACAATGCGACAAAGCACTCTCCAAAGAATACAGGGTAACTTCATATAGTACTGAGAAGTCATCAACATAAAATTCCACGAAATGCTTGGTCTGTGAGCACTGGCAGAGCAGCAGAAAAACAGTTACAGAAGATAAGTGGCTAAACCGAACGACGGATGCAAGGCAGGCAGCAGGGGGTAAGACGTCAAAAAGAAGCAGGTCACGGACCTCTATCCTTTGGCTCAGCAGAGGAGGTCAACCAGATGTATAAAAGAACAACCAAGGATTTGGAAAGAGAATAGCAGGTCCTTTCCTTCTCTCTACATGCAAGGGAAAAGGACACAGCTTTAGAAATAAGAGGAATAGAGATTTCCAGCTCCCCACGTACCACCTTGTAGTACTGACTCAGGGTCAGATGAACATCTTTAGAGGCTATTTGCATTGAAAATATTATGAGGCCCTCCCCATTGGCAATTTAGAACAATACCTAAAGAGTGAAACACAGCTTGCAGAAATGCTGAAATTAAATAACTTCTTTCTAGATGTTTTGATTACAGAACCTGGCTGAGTTGATTGGAGCTCAACTTCTCTTATTGGTGTGAATTTGGTGGCTCAGTTTTTGTTCTTTTTTTTTTAATGCCCTGGACCCACACTGAGTGTGCCTTTTGGTTGATCCACCCCCAGACTCCTTCTATTAAGGGAAGTATACTGACTGAAACCTCCCACCCTGGCCAGGCACCATAGTATCCATTTGCATGAGTTGTTTTGTGACAGGAAGTCCTGGTAAGGAACACGGAACTAATAAGCCACCACCAACCGGAAGAGTTCAGGAAAGGTCAAAAGGAGACATCACATATCTGACCACCTCCCAGAATCCTCCTCTCTGGCATCCATCTTGGCTGAACAAAGTGTGCACCACCAGGAAGGACTCTGAGTTAGAATGATTGTTAAAAACAACCCGGAAACTAATCCCACATGGCAGAGCTGTTCTCCTGGGTTCCATTATCCTACTTCTCTCCACCCGGGTGCCCTTTCCCAATAAAATCTCTTGCTTTGTCAGCACATGTGTCTCCTCGGACAATTCATTTCCGAGTGTTAGACAAGAGCCCAGTTTCGGGCCCTGGAAGGGGTCCCCCTTCCTGCAACACTTCCAGATCCAAACAGGGTCTGGAGAAGGCAGGGGGAGATGGGCCAGGGCACAGAAACAGATGACTGTAGAAAGCCTTCCAGGATTGTCTTCCCTCAGAAGTCCCAGGCCTCAGTGCTCCTGGCCAGTGAGGAGGGTGTGAAGCTCCCCTCTTCCCCACCTGGGCTGGGCATAAGCAGTGTCTGAGGTGGGATAAGCAGAGGGGAGCCCTGATGGTGCCATGGTGGTCACTTAGCAGTTGAACTTCCAGGCTTCACAGTCAAGCCACTGAAGGGAAAATGTCTGTACTTGAAGTAATCATAGGCTTTCTCCTCTAATACCAGCCTGCCCTGCCAGACTGTCAGCAGCACAAAGGCCCCAGTATTCTCCCTCCATCACAGAGCACGCGGTGCATCCCCCTGCTGCTTGGCCCTCAGCTCCCTGTCTGGACAGGAACACAGCTGGGCTTTCATCTAATGAGGGGTGGATTCAAGCTGATTACTTTTGTTTGGCCTTCACTGAAGACAACAGAGCGGGAGGTATTTTGCATTTGTCTTGTATTTGAAGCCCCAATGCGGGATGACTCAAGAACATTTTCTTCTCAGAGCAAAGGCTGTTAGTGGAAAAGTCTCATAAAATTTTCTTCTCAGAAAGGAACAGTAAGAAAATATTCAGAATTTTGTACAGAAAGCATGTATTACTTGCACTATCAGAAAAGTAACACAGTATTAATTTAAAAGAGGCAAAAAGAGAAAATTATCTGAATCTTTTCAGTAATTGTCTGAAAGATAAATTCCTCTTTTTTCCTCATCCTCTTGTTGGCAACCTCCTCTACCCTCATGGCCCCAAAGTTCATGTATAGGCTCGTGATTCCCTAAATCTTTTTAAATTTAAATTTAAATCCCTTAGCCCAATCTTTTACATGAACCCCCAACTCATATATATCTAACTGACTGCTTGTCATCTCAATATATAAATCTATCATGTCTTCCTCAAACTCAGCACCTGAAACACTGAAATTCTTTCACGACCTTCCCCAAATCCTTACCTCCTTCTTGATTCTTCTCTCATTTATCATGCAATCAACCAATAATCCAGTTGTTCAAGTTATTGTTATTTTTTCATTTCTCTTTATCCTATATTTTCCTATATCCCACCAGCTTTCTCTTTCTGGTAAAGTCATACTTTCTGGTATAATAATACTAAAACTTATTTAGCACTTGTGTTGTGCCAGGTACTATTTTAATTGCCTCATATGTATTATTTCATTTAACCCTCACAATGACTCTAAGAAGCAAGTACTGTCATAATTCACATTTTATAGTTGAGGAAACTGAGGTACAAAGATGTTACATAACATTGTGTGCATGTGTGCTAAGCCGCTTCAGTTGTGTCTGACTCTGCGACTCTATGGACCATCATAGCCCGCTGTGTCCATGGCTCCTCTGTCCATGGGATTCTCCAGGCAAGAATAGTGGAGTGTTGCCAGGCCCTCCTCTAGAGGATCTTCTGACCCAGGGATGGAGCTTGTGTCTCTTATGTCTCCTGCATTTCCTGGAGGGTTCTTTATCACTAGCATCACCTAGGAAGCCCATATAGCATCTTCCAACAGGTGACTAAAGGAGTAAGGGCTCAGACCCAAGCTGAGTAATGCCAGAGCATATGCTCTCAATCCCAGTGCTGTTCTGCCTTCTCAAATTATTTATTTTATACATATGTATACACCCTGCCCTTAATCCTCACTATTTAGATAAAACTCCGATCATAATGTATCTGAGTGATCCCTCCTCCAGAATTAAGTCCATAAAACACAAATGTGTCACACTCCTGCCTAATTTCAATGAATTCTTAGAAATGATTCTCAATCATTCTCTGATTAATCCTTTCTCACTTAATCATTAACTGGTCGTTCTCACAGATATGTCGCCAAATTTAAGGCAAGGCGTACGTGCTCTGTCTTACTGGTTCCCCAGGGCTAATACTGTGGCAGTGACATCTGTCACACAGAACACTGAATTGAGGTGACCATGAGATGCTGGAGCAGGGGGCAGGTTGCTGAGAAGCCTAGAGGAATGTCAGGTTGGGCCAAGGAAAGCATATGTCCATGGAACATGAGGGAACTTTTCCGTCTTTGTATAATCCAGGCAGGATGCAATTCTACTCAAACAGTTAGCAAGAAAGATCTGCGATAAATGCATATGCAAGTCCACCTCTCTCGTGTGCCACCAGCAATCCAGTATACAAACAGATATGAGGCACTCAGACATGTTAGGGAAAACAAGTCTAGAGGATGAAGTTCAAAGTCCTTCTCACATCGATAGTGCCTCCTGTCTATTCTCTTGTCCCTTCTATCATCACCCCGCTTCTCCCTTCACCCGAAACCCTGCTCCAGCTTATGTCTGAGCACACATTCCTCCTTCACACCTGCCCACCTAAAGATTCTCTCTCCTTGGCCTAGATGGTCGTTTCTTACCTTGTCTTTCTGGAAGATCTTTGTTTTTTAGGTTCACTCAAAGGCCATCTCCTGTGTCTCCCCTACTCTTTGTCCCATGTAGATAAGTTGCTGTTCTCCCCCAAACTGGTTCATATGCTCTCCTAAATCACATCCTATCACTGAACATTGTAATCATTCATTTTTCTGTCTCCCTCACCAGACCCAGGTGGCACTAGTGGTAAAGAACCTGCCTGCCAACGCAGGAGACATAAGAAACGTGAGTTTGATTCCTGTCAGGAATATCCCCAGTAGGAGAGCATAGCAACCCACTCCAGTATTCTTGCCTGGAGAATCCCATGGACAGAGGGGCCTGCGGGCTGCCATCCAGAGGGTTGCAAAGAGTTGGACACAACTGAAGCGACTTAGCATGCACGTTCGCTAGACCAGGAGCTCCTTAAAAGCAGGGTCTTTGCTCTGGGCATCTTTATACAGCAATTATAAGAATACTGAATGACACATTGTAGGTGCCCCATAAATACTGGAATGAAGGAAGATACAGTTTCTGAACTATTCAATCAGGTCACAAGTGTGTTGTTTTGGCTGAATGACCTGTATAGCACATTCTCTTTGACTTTATAATTTTTATGCTACCAAGGAGAAAATACCAGAAAGCTTTATTTCAGCTAGTTGTCCTTTATCCTCAAGTAACATGGAAATGCCTATTATAAAAAGTGTCAGTAAAGGGCCAGAGATGCTTTAATGGAGTCTCAGGATGAACGAAAGGAAAGGAGTTTCTGTGTGCCAGCAACTTAATATTTTCCTGCTTCAGCTGTCCTGCCAGGGATTGCAATTCAGGAATGGATTTCAAGCTGAGCAGAGGAAAAAATGAGATGCTTAATGAAAATGGCCAAATGTTATCAACAGCTATTTTGTGAGAGGAGCTGTGTCAGGAGCCATCCCCATGTAAAATGGACTTCTGATGAAAAGCAGCCATCTGCAGGCCCATGAAGACTCACACATACCTCCCCTGAGGGAACCTTCTCAGTTTTGTGCTTTTTCTGATGCTAAGAAATCAGATACTTGTGATTTACTACAGGGCAGCTATAGGCATGAAGTCAACTATTTCCTAGGAAATCTAAAAACTAAAATGAGAAATTCAGAAAATAAAAATATTTTCTATGTTAAAAATATATATATCAGAAAGCTTTTTCAAATCGAAAAAGCTATACCTCTGCTTAATAAAATGTAGAATAATGAGAGTCTGAAGATCCTTTTGTTTCCAGTATATTTTTGAAATTTCTAAGCTATTAGTTTTCTTTTTTGCTAGGGAATTACAATATAATGACTGTGTGAAAGTGTCATTCTAAATAAATGTTACTAATTTCTCTGAATATATCTCTTTGAAGACTTAGTGTTTTGATATTTGACATCTCCATAGCATATATAAAGAAGGAATATAGTACAGAAGAAGGATTAAGGAGCTCCCAGTAAGAAATGCTGGAGTCTGACTTTATCATTTATAAATGACTTTGAGCAAGTTATGTAATCCCCCCAAGGTTTCAGGTACTTCATCTATAAAATAATTTTTAAAGGTATCTGTATCTTTCTACTCCCTATGTTCAAATCTCAACTTGTAAGAGGGAAATTGACCAATACTTTTCACCTCAGAGGCAATCCTTTGAGGCCCAATGCAACTATTTCTCTGCGGTTACTTTTCATGGATAGTCTAATATCTATTAGTCTTAGTTCCTTTTTTGGAAGGGATAATGCATTTATTTTTTCTGTTTAAATGTGGTTGTTGTGTTTTTTCAAGGTGGAAGACTGTTATCTTGGTTTTCAATTGTTTGAGAATCAAGAAAAGGGGATACATAATTAACTGGCAATCTCCAGTGATCCCAACAGTAATACTTGTGATGTTAGTTGTGGATCAGGAAGACAGAAGTGGTAACAAACTTCCCATCAGTCTTAGGACTTGATGGAAATCCTAGTAATTTTAAGATATCAAGTTGTTTTTGTTTAGTCACAGGCATGTCCAACTCTTTGTGACCCCATGGACTGTAGCCCACCAGGCTCCTCTGTCCATGGGATTTCCCAGGCGAAAATACTGGAGTGGGTTGCCATTTCAGCAGCATAAAAAAATTAATCTTGTTAACAGAGAAGATAGTGGGGGAAGGGAGGTGGTATTATCAGAACAGAGACACTAACGAATTTTTGAAAATCTGAAAGGCAATTGACATATGAAATAGAACACAGCAAATTGCAGATCCAAATCCAGTAACCGCAGGCTGCATGTGGAGGGAGGTGGGAGTCAGTCTTCCCATTGGAGGCCCCAGGTTGAAGGTGGGAGACAAGGAAGAATGTGGGAGACAGAAGCAGAGCAAACAGGTCTGTGAACCAAATCACTGCCGAATGTACTTCTCATCTCTCCTTCCTTGCACCAGAAGAAAGTCAAGCAGCCTAAACTGGTTAGCCTGCTAAGGCTTATGTCGTGGTATACAAGTTTGAAACCTCTTTGTTCTAGCCTTTAGAGAAACTGTGACCTATCCAGATGATGTCTAGATCACTCACCTGTAAGCAAATCATTTTATTTGACATGTGCTTCCCCACATATATGAAACTATCACTCAAATTTCAATACAGTAGAGGGTGGTGTTGTCACTGTTCAGTCGCCAAGTCTTGTCCAACTCTTTGCAACCCCGTTTACTGAAGCAGGCCAGGCTTCCTTGTCCTTCACTATCTCCAGAGTTTGCTCAAATTCATGTCCATTGAGTCGGTGATGCTATCTAACCATCTCATCCTCTGCTGCCCCCTTCTCCTCCTGCCTTCAATCTCTCCCAGCACCAGGGTCCTTTCCAATGAGTCAGTTCTTCACATCAGGTGGCCAAAGTATTGGAGCTTCAGCTTCAGCATCAGTCCTTCCAATGAATATTCAAGGTTGATTTCCTTTAGGATTGACTGGTTTGATCTCCTTGCAGTTCAAGGGTCTCTCAAGAGTCTTCTCCAACACCACAGTTCAGAAGCATCCATTCTTCAGCCCTCAGCCTTCTTTATGGTCCAACTCTCACATCCATACATGATTGCTGGGAAAGCCATAGCTTTGACTATATAGACTTTTGCTGGCACAGTGCTGTCTCTGCTTTTTAATATGCTGTCTAGGTTTGTCATAGCTTTCCTTCCAAGGAGCAAGCATCTTTTAATTTCATGGCTGCACTTACCATCAACAGTGATTTTGGAACCCAAGAAAATAAAATCTATCCCTGTTTCCGCTGTTTCCCCTTCTGGTTGCCGTAAAGTGATGGGACCTGATATCATGGTAGTTATAGGGGAAAAAACCTAGTCACACACCAACAGGTAAAACTTACACCCATCACTTAAAGAGCCTCATTCTTTATTCTTAAAGTGGTTGAATAACAAAAAATATATAGGAAAACGGGAAGCACAAAAGAAAAAGGCCAAAGTAATAAAACAGAAAAATCAACTGCAGAGAACAGAAGAGAGTTTAATACTAGCATTTGTATAGCACTTATTTGATGTCAGGCATTGTTTTAAGGACTTGATAGATATTAACTTACATATTCCTCACAACTACCTTACCAAGTATGTGTCATCACCATCCTCATTTTATGGATGAGGAAACTGAAGCACAAAGAAGTTTACAGCAAGTTCCCCAAGGCTCACAGCTGGTAAGTGATGGAGGCATGGTTCTAATACCAGGCCAGGGAGCCTGGCTCCAGAGTTTGCTCTCTTAATCAGTCTGCCAGTTCTAATTAACATCTTACCATTTTGTGAGAAGACATTATGTTCATGTAATAAGAATAGAATGCAATATTTTAAAGGGATCCCCCCAAAAGTTGTTTAAAGATATAGAGGTAGTCGTGAGCAAGAGACACTACAGCTCTGATCTCTTTGCCCAACTTCCAAAGTGAATGTGTAGACATTTTAGAAAAATTATGAAGTACTTTATTTAAACCATTGTACGCCAGTGGAATCTATCCTAATATGGAAAGATTGCCACAGAAGGAAATTCCACAAATTTCCTTTGTAAACCTCTGCAATATTTAACAACCCACATTATTAAGAAATTCTTCTTTGTATCTAACCTAAATCCCCCTCGCTACATTTTTAAACATTTCCTTGTTTCCTTCTTTGGTGGAGATGGAGAACAGCTGGCTAGCATTTTGCATATTTCGTCTTTAGACCAAAATAATGCCAATTGTTTTAACCCTTTCTAGAAGTCTGTTCTCTCTAGGCCTTGGTTCCATTTTCTTAGATCTCTCTTGAATCCCCCTTCTATCTTCTCTGCAGTTTCTTCTCACCTTTAGGGCCTGTCTGGGACTTAGGCAAGGCCAAAAACTTAATCCTTTTTCAACATTATCAACAGCAATTTCTGATTTGTAAACAACACTGTCAGAGGTGCTAAATTCATACTGAGTCATAGTGAGTAAGATACATCTTAAGAACACTGATGATGAAAGAGAAATTATACTGATGCCTCCAGGACATGCAAACATGATTAAGGGGCAACACGGACCTGGGCAGCAAGAAAGAGCAAACCGTGGGTGTAGAGCAAGGACAGTGAGATGTATTGGGTGAGGCTCTGCTGAAAGGGGGGCAAAACTACACGCCCGTGTCCTGGTTGTGTGTCCTTGGGGAGGAAAGCTCTGTGTGTGGTGAGGCAACTGGGTCACCTCCCTGGGGTGACAGCGTCTGCACACAGCAGATGGGAGCTGGAGGAGGTGGGATGAATGAGCCATTTGAATGGAAAACACCAGTTCTGAGCATGACTCTGTCTTCCGGCTGCCAAGTAGAGGGCCCTGCTGCTCTGATGGGGTGAGAGCAGGTGCAGATGTTAGTGGAGTGGGAGACTCAGGTCAGTCAGGGCCAACCTCTATGGAATCCCATACCAGTAGCACCTTGCTTTTGTCCAGCATGGTACGGGCCACAAAAACACGTCCACATTCTTCCTTTAAAAAATATATATATATATATATATGTATATATATATATATATATTTATATTTATTTATTTATTTTTGGCTGTGTTTGGTCTTAGTTGCATCAAGTGGGATCTTTTGTTGCTAAGCACAGGCTTCTTTCTAGTTGTGGTGCATGGGCTCCAGGGTGCTTGGGCCCAGTAGTTGCAGCTTGCGGGCTTAGCTGCCCCCATGGCATGTGGGGCATTGGTTCCCAGACCAGGAATTGAACCCACGTTCCCTGCATTGGAAAGTGAATTCTTAACCACTGGACTACCAGGGAAGTCCCCTACATTCGTGATTTATGTCACACATCACCCTATGAAGTTAGCAGGCCACTTGTATTATCACCACTCTACTGGAAAAGAGATGTACACATGATCACATGACCAGGAAAAAAAATTAGGAAATCCCTTTGCCCTTTTGCCTCCTACTTTGGTGATCTTTGGCCCATACCATGCAGTCTTTCCTGTGAGACTTCTCAGGGCAGGTATCAGTGAGCATTTTGTTGAGAGTCTTCTGTAAGGAACAGCATACTGCCTAATTAGCTAAAAATTACCTGTACCCGAGCCCAAGCTATGCAAAGAGCATGCTCCATAAACACTAAAGGGAGGCAATGTCAAGGAGGAGGAAGCCGTTTCACTGGCACATTGAATGGTAGTTTGTAGACACCCCCAAATAACTGATTAACCTCAGAAAACATCTTTTACTCTGGTTTAGGGTTGGATGAAGATACTTTAACCATCACTATGTGCCTTGGTAAATAAACACTTAACGGAAAAAAGACAAGTTCTTTAAATACATGTGACCTTTAATCATATAAAAGAATATATTCAAAGAATTATTAATGATATTTCCTGTTCACAATACCCTAAAACCAAACATTATCCCCATCAGAGTGAGCTATGTACAATGAATTGTTCATCAGTCAAATAAGAACTGAATACTGTCTTGAAACCAAAGCAAAATTAGGGTTTTTTTTTTCCCTCTCAGTCAAAGGACTCCTTCTTCCCACTCCCAGAGTTTCCACACAGATTAGAGAATGGTCCATTTTATTTTAACAGAGCTTTTGGCAAAATGTTAGCCAACCACAAATGTGGCCTCCAAGCCCATGCACCAAAGGAACTGATAACTGCTCATTTGAGAAATATATAGTCTGTGCAACACATAAGAGGAAGTAGAGAACCATAGTTGTGTCAAAACTAGTAAGTCAGTAAATCCAACTATCCCAATTGTAGAGTGAAATTTCTTGTAAGTCAGCTTCCATTAAATCACATTGCATAATATCACTTTTTAGTTTTGTTTTTTTTTTTTTTTACCATATTTTGTGATGCTTCCCAATATAAATGAATGGCTAGCTTAGTGTGCTCAGTTTATTCATTCAATACTCTTACAGGAACATGGAAACATTTGACTTGTACAAGTCAGTCAGATGACATGAAACCACCAGTAAAGACCAAGACACATACCTCTGGTCCCTGCTCCTTAGGGCAGTCACATAGGTGGCCAGGGCCAAATCTTCCTGACCAGTCAGAAAGAACAGTGTTAGACATATTGGACCCAACCATGGGAGTATAACTATGAGCAATAATAGAATAGAAAGCTCATTCTAAATCTCATGAGTTTTCCATAGAAAAGTGGAGAATTTTTTTTTTTTTAATTTGACTTCATAGTTCTGTCATTTTACTCAAACACTTATTCTTGGTCCTAGGAATACAGCTACTCTCAGTGATATTCCTCATTCTATACAAATGTTCTTTATGTATTCTGATTATTATAGGCTTCAAAACGTGGTCATGAGATGATGGGTGTTTAGGGTGGTTTGTAGCCCTAGATTGTCCACATCACATGGAGAAGAATATTCAGTCTTATTTGCTCAGGGCCTCAGTAGTTATGGACTTTCCCTGGTGACTCAGACAGTAAAGAATCTGCCTGCAAAGCAGGAGACCCGTGTTTGATCCCTGGGTTGGGAAGTTTCCCAGAGAAGGGAATGGCTACCCACCCCACTATACTTTTTTTTTTTTTTTTCAGGGTTTTCACACAGTGACTTATTTATTTTATATATAAATATATATATATATATATGATGAGAATATATATATATCTGGAGAATCACCTTAGTATTTAAATACATCAAAATTAATCCTTTTTTTTTTTTTTTTTTTTTTAGGTCTTTCTCTTTTTTTTTTTTTTTTTTAATTATTTTTTTTTTTTTTCCAGTGGGTTTTGTCATACATTGATATGAATCAGCCATAGATTTACACTTATTCCCCATCCCGATCCCCCCTCCCACCTCCCTCTCCACCCGATTCCTCTGGGTCTTCCCAGTGCACCAGGCCCGAGCACTTGTCTCATGCATCCCACCTGGGCTGGTGATCTGTTTCACCATAGATAGTATACATGCTGTTCTTTTGAAACATCCCACCCTCACCTTCTCCCACAGAGTTCAAAAGTCTGTTCTGTATTTCTGTGTCTCTTTTTCTGTTTTGCATATAGGGTTATCATTACATCTTTCTAAATTCCATATATATGTGTTAGTATGCTGTAATGTTCTTTATCTTTCTGGCTTACTTCACTCTGTATAATGGGCTCCAGCTTCATCCATCTCATTAGGACTGGTTCAAATGAATTCTTTTTAATGGCTGAGTAATATTCCATGGTGTATATGTACCACAGCTTCCTTATCCATTCATCTGCTGATGGGCATCTAGGTTGCTTCCATGTCCTGGCTATTATAAACAGTGCTGCGATGAACATTGGGGTGCACGTGTCTCTTTCAGATCTGGTTTCCTCAGTGTGTATGCCCAGAAGTGGGAATGCAAACTAGTACAGCCGCTATGGAAAACAGTGTGGAGATTTCTTAAAAAACTGGAAATAGAACTGCCATATGACCCAGCAATCCCACCCCACTATACTTGTCAGGAAAACTCCTTAGGCGAAGGAGCCTGGTGGGCTACAGTCCATGTGGTCACAAAGAGTCAGACACGACTGAATAACTTCTTTGACTTTCAGTAGTTATAATCTGTCTACACAGTGTATCAAAGCATTCATTTATCTTAGTTCATGGTAGAAATTAGGCCAGGAAGCATATTTGGTTCCTCTAAGGAATCTTGCATTTTACACAGTGACAGACTGCTGCTTGGTCATCCTTGAACAGACCACAAAGGGAATTGGGCATTTGTAGATGGTTCAGACCAAGAGCTATTGCCTGGCAATGAAAAATGAGCACTTGGGATCCACTAAATGTGGGTTCTGTGACATTGTCTTCTTCTGCAACCTCCTAACCTATTTGTGTAGCCCTTGAAACATTTACCTGTTTCACGCAGTGACCTCACAAGGAAAGCCTTCGGGGGACCAGGCAATCAGTGCGGGTCCAGAACTTCCACAAGAGCCAGCTTCACTGGCTGCACCACTCCCTCCCCTGGCCTGCACTGGTACCCTTTTTGGAACGTAGCGGGCATAGCAGAGTTTCTCATGCTCTGTGATCTTTTTTCTACACAGCTTTCATTAACTGAACAAAGCAGAAAAAGCAACTTATATTAGAGCCAAACTAACATGTGGTAGAAATTCCCTGAGGGATTCAAGTGACCAGGCTGACCCCTCCCTCTAAGAGATAAAGTCAAGTCGGGAGAGTGACAAATCTGAGTTTTCCTTCATTATGTAAAATATACAATCCCCCAGGGCTTTATCTGAAAGGAATCTAAGGACTGATGAAATATCATAAAAGTTCCACCCTATAAATGAAGAAACTGGCAAACCAAGAAGTTATCAAAGTGATTAATGTAGGTCAGTGGTGGAATAATATGTTAGCTTCCTATTACCATGGGTTTAATATACAAACTTATTTTCTTAGAGTTCTGGAGGGGAGAAGTCTAAATTAAGCTGGCAGGGTTGCGCTCCTCCTGGAATCTCTACAGCAGCTTTTAGAGGCTACTGGCATTCCGTGGCTTATAGCCCCACTGTCCATCTTCAAAACCAGCAGCATAACATCATCGAGTATCTTTCCTTTCTGACTTCTCTCAGCATCTGTTGTCACTTCCCGTTCTCTGAGTCATCCTCTTTCAATCACCCTCATGATTAATAATCTCCCAACTCAAGATCTTTAACTTAATCATGAATGCAAAGTTTCTTTTACTGTGTAAGGTAGTATATTCATAGATTTTGAGTATATGGAGTGGGATAGGGAAGGAGGGAGGTGGGATATTATTGTACCTACCACAAATAACAATCAAAAAGTCTAAACTTCATTAGTAACTAAAGATCTAGCAAAGACAGGTGTTAATTTTGTTTAAAAAAACCTCACAGGATACTGTGATTAACAAATATGTCAAACCAAATAAAAGGCCTGATATTCTCTTTAATTAATTTGCAAAAATATACTTTAAGTGTAATTCACAGGTAGAGAAGCCTTTTTAAGATCCTTTAGAAAGAAAAAAATATTAAGACTAAACTGTGCTGACATGAGCACATAATACCAACATTTAAAAAAAGGGTCTTACAAATCAGAAAGAATGGAATGAACAACAGGATAGAAAAAAATGAGCACTTTACATAATAAAACATATGAACAGAAAAATGCACACAAGTTTAAAAACACAGGTGAGACTGGTCTTTACAATGGCCTACAAATCCTGCGTGATCTGCCTCTACTCCCTCTCCCATCCTTCTCTGTCCCTCTCTGATCTGATCTTCTCATCTCAACCTCACTTGTTTGCTCCATCCAAAAAAAGAAAAGTGCCCTTTTTCACCTTGTAATAGAACAACTTTGCAATATCTACTAAAACTCAAATCTATATGCCACTTGACCTAGCAATGCACTTAAAGAAATCTAACTTTCACAAATATTTATGAAATGAAGTGTATATAGCAATGAGGTTATATTACAAAAAGGTAATTAGAAAAACTTGGAAACAAGCTAAATGTTCCTAAGTAATACATGCTAGAGTCACTTCAGTCATGTCTGACTCTTGGCGACCCTATGGACTGTAGCCCGCCAGACTCCTCCGTCCATAGGATTCTCCAGGCAAGAATACTGGAGTGGGTTGCCATTTCCTCCTCCAGGGGATCTTCCTGATCTAAGGATTGAACCTATGTCTCCTGCACCTCCTGCATTGCAGGTGGATTCTTTACCGCTGAGCCACCAGGGAAGCCCCTTAAGTAGAGATTTGGTTAAATAAATTGAAGTATGTTCATAAAACAAAATATGATGTGACAACTAATTTAAGTGTGTGTGCCTGTGTGTGTGTTGGGGGTGGGGGGGGCCGGTAAACTATATCTCAAATATACTGACATGGGAAGGTTTCTGAATTGTGTCATTTAATATAAATGTGTATGTTTTGTCTGCCGGCTTCTCAGGTGGCGCTAGTGGTAAAGAACTGAGATGTGGGTTCCATCTCTGGGTTGGGAAGATCCCCTATAAGCGCATGGCAACTCGCTCCAATATTCTTGCCTGGAAAGTCCCATGGACAGAGGCGCTTGGAGGGCTACAGTCCATAGGGTCACAAAGAGCTGGAGATGACTGTAGCAACTTAGCACACACATGCTTTAGTCTTTCAGAGTGCTATAACAAAAATATCATAGTCTGGGTGGTTTATAAACAACTGGATTATTTCTCACCTTTCTGGAAACTGGAAGTCTGAGGTCAGGGTACCAGTGTGGTTGAGTTTGTGAGAACCATCCTCCAGGTTGTAGACTGTCCATCTTCTCATTTTCTGCTCACACAGTGGCAAGAGAGATGAGCGAGCTCCCTGGGTTCTCTTTAATAAGGGCACTAATCCTATCATGAAGCCTCTGCCTTCATGACCTAATTACCTCTCAAAGGCATCTCCTCCTAATACTATCACATTAGGGGTTCAGATTTGAAATTATGAATTTGAGGTGGAGGGGACACAAACATTCAGTTCATAACAATCTATGTTATGTGTTATGTATTTATTCATTATATTTTGTATTATTTATAAAATAACTGTATCCTTTGGCCTCTCCTTTTGCCTTCAATCTTTCCCAGGCAAAAGGAGAAGAGGGAGGCAGAGGATGAGATGATTAGATAGAATCACTGACTCAATGGACATGAATTTGAACAAACTTTGGGAAATAGTGAAAGACAGAGAAACCTGACATGCTGCAGTCCATGGGGTCACAAAGAATCGGACACAACTCACGACTGAACAACAAACTGTATCCTAATATGCATCCTTTCAAAAATACCTGAAAATGGCTGGAAGAGGAATAAATATTGTGTTCCGTTTAGCTGATGATTAACATCTTTAAACTGTCTTAGAACATTCAAGTTACTCTAACAAAATGCCACAGAATGGGTGGCTTATGAACAACAGAAATTTACTTCTTTCCATGGTGGAAGATAGAAGTCTGAGATCAAGGAGCCAGCATGGTTGGGCAAGGGCCCCCTTCTGAGTGGCTGATTTATCATTGTATCCTCACAGGCAGAAGGGGCTGGAGATTCTCTGGAGCCTCTTTATAAGACACTAATCCCATTCACAAGGATTCCACCCTCATGACTGAAGCATCTCCCAAAGGCCCCATCTGGTAATATCATCACATCACTTTTTGGGGATTAGGATTTCAACATATGAAGTTTGGGGGGACACACACATTCACACCATAGCATAAACCCAGAGGAAACATTTCTTCAAATCACTTTTTTTAATTCTCCCTTCCAGTCAGAGAGAAAATACCTAGCGAAAACTGGCTTTGTCAAAATATTGGAAAGTCTCATTCCTTTTAGTCTCTGTTTTAGTAGTCAGAATCACCACCGTCTGTTATGTACATTATACTCAAAGCCCTTTGGATGTTTTCATTACATTATGTATTACATAGAGAAGACTTAGGCATCCTTAGAATTTTTATAAGCATATGGTCTCCTTTCCTTATGAGGAAATACAGATCTCATTAAAATAAATTTTTCTAAAATGAAATACTTTAATGTATAAGCTTAGTGAGACTGCATCTGAAAGCCACAAACTTTGGCTAGAATTTTAAGTATAACCAAATTAACCTACAACTAATTTTATTAAAAACAGAACAGTAACAACTTTGTCTTATCCTTTAAGAAAACTCAAAGACAGTGGTCTCTGCATACTTTCTTCTGGTTTTCACATGAGCATTACTTTTGCTCTCACTAAAATGGTTCCTGATCATTAGTGCCATCAGAGAAAATTATTTTAAATAACCAAATTCTCTATTTTTACACTCAATGGGGTCATTTCCAAACAATCATTTTCCAAGGTTATTTTTAACTTTTTTTCTCTGCAAATCCATCCATGCAATATTATAGACACTTCCCCTATGGACAACATCCTCTTGGCCATGAACATTTCAGTTTGGTCTCAAATGTCCAAGAAAAAAAAAAGCACTGCAAAAGGACAAATTGAAGCACATTAAATTCAAATTAGAAGCATTTCAGTATTAACATGGAAGTGTTAGTCATATTTTCCCTCTTCTACTCTTGGAAACCAAAGAGACGAGAAATATAAAAAGAACCTGTGAACTCCATTTTGGCAAAACTAGGTGGCAGATTTAAATTATAATCTCAAAAATAAATGCAAGGGCTACAAAAAGCAGCCAAGATCAGGCAGAAACCACACATAAAATGTGAGGAAAATAGCAAAGAGAGTCTTAAGATGATCAAATGGTAGCAGATTTCAAAAGAAACCACCTCCCCCCTGCCCCCACACACGCACTTCCTGCAGGGGAGAGATTCAGTTGAGAGGTGAGGAAACTGTATCCATGGGGGCAACAATGGATATAGGCCTGTGTGAGCAGGGCTGGCAGCGGAAGTCTTCATGAACACAGTAAATTTGAGAGAAGCAGAGAAGGCGGGGTTACATAAAAACCACCCTGCTAAGCCACATTAGAAGAAAGAAGTGTGAATCTGAGGAAGCAGAGTAACAGAGAGCAGTGCGTTAGGAAGCCTGAAAGGCTAAGGTTATGTTTCTTCTCCTATATGGGCTTTCCAGGAAAAGTTGCTCAGGAAAATTCAAATTGTTCATTAATAAAAGGAATTGATACAGTATTGATCCAAAGATTATATAAGAGAAGATATGGAGAATAGCTGTAAAACCTTCAAATATGAGGAACACTCACCAGAAAGTGTTACCACAAAGCAAATGAAAGTTGATGCCGAAGGCTTCATTGTGAATCTAAAATTTCAATAAATCAGTTTTCTCAATGAAAGCAGCCGAAATAAATAAGCAAATAACAAAGATGCAGAAGACTGCAGTAACATAATAAATAAGACATCTCTGATTGTTATATACATTCTCTTCATTCACAGTATGCGCTTACAAAATTTAGCTCTAAATAATCTCATGGGTTTGCTTATTTCAGTTGTCATTGCTTTTAGATTGTTGAGAACTCCATGGTTTCATAGTTTAGGGTAATTTATTTTCTAAGTCATATATATATATATATATGACAAATCAACCAATAAAGTGCTATGCAAGAAGAAATGTCTGACAATGATAAACAAATGACTAATCTTTCTTTTACATTATTTTAACATTTTTCAAATATGTTTTATTCAATAGATTATTTAGTTTTCCAACAAAGAGAATTATTTTAAAATAGTTAATATTTCTGTTTGATTTCCTATCACTTTGGGCTTCCCCCGTGGCTCAGTGGTAAAGATCTGCAATGCAGAAAACCCAGGTTTGATCCCTGGGTCTGGAAGACCGCCTGGAGAAGGGAATGGCTATCCACTCCAGTATTCTTGCCCTGGAAATCCCATGCACAGAGGAGCGTGGCGGGCTACAGTCCATGGGTTGCGAAGAGTCAGACACAACTGAGCACACACACAGCACAGCGGTACCATCACTTTGAGGAATTTGGTACACCTAGGTCAGTGTTTCTTAAAATTCAGTAATCAAACATTTTAAATGAAGAGAAAATTTCATGAGCCACTAATGTTTACTATAATTTTCATTATTTTTTTAAATTGTACATAGGGCTTCCCTTGTAGCTCAGTAAGTAAAGAATTTGCCTGCAGTACAGGAGACCTAGGTTCGATCCCTGGGTTGGGAAGATCCCCTGGAGAGGGAGATGGCAACCCACTCCAGCATCATTGCCTGGAAAATCTCATGGACAGAGGAGCCTGGTGAGCTGCAGTCTATGGGGTCGCAAAGAGTCGGGTACGACTGAGCAACTAACACTTTACTTACTTACACCAAAAATTCAGTGCAAGCTCTGTTGTGTCACAATTGTGCTACACCCACAGAATCAAAGTAGGCAAATCCATGCAAACAAAATTACAAAAATGAAAAAGTAAAAATTGAAATTAACAGATTATGTGACACATTATATTTTATAGAAATGAGGTCAGTATTCACAGACCAATAGAGAGTTCACATGCCAACACCTCTGCAGACCTTTTGAAGACTCAAGATTCCTTCCAAGTTTTTTTCGGTTTCAAATTATGCCTAATGATGTAATTTGTTCTTTACTTAGTGGGAAGCCATCATTTCCAAATTAAGTTATCTTTTGTTCTTTTTCTAACTAGCACACAACAATGACATGGTACGTTTTGGTGCCAATAAGAAAGCTGAGAAAATGCAACTGTAAGCATTAAAATCAGATGGTGTTATTCAGCTGTGATCATTCAGAATAGAAAACTAAAGCTTCTACTAAATTTATTTTAGGTTTTTGGTGAATGCAAATCAGAATTTTGAAAATTATTTTCAGTGTTTTTTCCAATTCCTTTATTCTAAATTTTTAGAAATCTAAAAATTCCCTATAACCATCTCTAGACAACCATACTGGGTATGTTCTTGCAAGCCACATCTGATTTTATAACATCCCAGAACTCTTGGTCTTTGAGTCCCACATTGCACACAAGAGTACTATTTTTATAGCCTTTTTTTAAGATTTACATTGGTGTGGAAATCTCAGGAACTAAGAAAATGTTTCACCTTTTCTGAGAATAATACAGACACTAAAAAAGGAAAAACTCAAGGTATGATTCTGTAGATTTAAAGGCAGCCAATTAGAAGACTTTGAGACTCTAGAATATATAGTTGGGGGCCAGAGTCTGAACTCCAGTGGACAGATGGAGAATGTTGAAGCTGCGAAAGAATGAGAACATTAAGAACTATAAAGACATAAAGTGTTATCTTCAGTATATATTACATACTATAGATGTAGAAGGGGAGATATACAAATAATCAGAGATAGAGTCATCCATCCCAAAAATACATTGAGATTTCTCCAGTCTCCTCTCCAAGCATCAAGGATGTTGAACTTCTAGGCTTTCACCAGGTGCTCTTTAGGTAGATGGTTCCCTTGGTATAGGAGCTCACAAATCACCTGCTGGTCACCACTGAGTTTGCAGAGCTGCTCTATGAGAAATATCATGCTCTCTTCTTTACCTCCCCTCCTGTCTCTGTTCACTTGTTCTGGTAACACCTCTTATACAGGGCCCTTCAAGGTACTGTCTTTTCTGAAGAAAAACGGTGGATGGCAGCAGGTGCTTGAGAGGTGTTTTCTCCATGAGAATAGATGGGAAATACCCCAGGTCTCTCTTCAAAAATATAATTAAGTTAACATTTAAAATATGACTAAGAGCTATAGGCAGAACCAACTAGTTCTTGATCATATTTTGCATAAACTTGTAAAGTGAAAAAGGTGAAAGTGAAGTCACTCAGTTGTGTCCAACTCTTTGGACTGTAGCCTACCAGGCTCCTCTGTCCATGGGATTTGTCAGGATTTTTCAGAATGGGTTGCCATTTCCTTCTCCAGGGGATCTTCCTGAACCAGGGATCGAACCCGGGTCTCCCTCATTGTAGACAGACGCTTTACCATCTAAGCCACTAGGGAAACTTGTAACTGACTATTAAGAAAAGAACGCTCAGGTTAAGGGTTCCAGGAACTGGTTGGTCATTGCTTTCAATGTTTTATCAGGGAGAGCACTTCAAAGCAATGTGAACAAATAAAAATACTGACCCCCAAACCACATTGTTTTTATCATAAATATATGGTAAAAACAGAGCCAGTGCAGTAAAAGTGAAATAACTATGCAAATTATTATTATTATCATCTAAGTCTGGTTTATTGAAAGAAAATCTCAGCAAAAATAAAATGTCTAGATTGAGAATCTAGGTTTCCTAGTCATATTGCATTATAACTAACAGGAGTGAGGGTTTATCCCTACATTTGCTTAAATTTGCCATACTAACTTAGTTTCTTTTTAATAGTGTGTCAAAGATAGGTTTACTCCCCTTGGGCTTTATTTCCAAGTTATGGTATTTAGTTCAGTGCTATTCCTAGCCTATAATACACTAGCAATAACATGCAATGTACTAATATCCTGGAGAGTTCTATTTTTTGTGTCCTTGAAAGCAAAGTAGCAGCTTAATACCATGCATGTTGAATAGTTATGGATCACACATGGGAGCAGATATTATCCTCTTATATTTTGTTCTACTTTAAGTTCTTTCATCGTGATGCCCCAAGAAATTTTATGATGAACTGCAAGTTTTCTTCTTTTCCTATTCTGGATGAGGAGGTATTGTATGACACAGGCATTTTCAGATGCATAACTACACACACATATTTCCTCACTGCTATGATCATTTTAAATGTCTGGATGGTACACTGCCCCATACTTTCCTCTCAGAAGTGGTCCTTAATAACTACGGGGATGCCTTTGGTTTATGTGTTAGTCTGCTCAGACTAATTGGATAATAAAATATACAGACTAGGTGGCTTAAACTACAAAGATCGACTTTCTCACAGTTCCAGAGGCCGGGTGTTTAAGATCAAGGTGTCTGCAGTATTGGGTTATCCCTTGACTCTTTTCCTTGGCTGGCCTTAGTCATCCTACTGCTATGTCCTCGAGCGGTCTTCTCTGTGCATGTCTGGTGTCTCTTCCTTTTTCTATAAGACACCAGTCCTGTTGGATAAGGGCCTCACCCTTATGACCTCATTTAACCTTAATTACCTCGTTATAGCCTGGCTAGCTCAGTCAGTAGAGGATGATATTCTTAATCTTGGGGTCATTGGTGTGTTCTTTTGGGGCTTCCCTGGTTGCTCAGTCAATAAATAATCTGCCTGCAATGCAAGAGACCCAGCTTAGATCCCTGGGTTGGGAAGATCCCCTGGAGAAGGAAGTGACAACCCTCTCCAGTACCCTTGCCCGGGAGATCCCATGGACAGAGGAGCCTGGCAGGTTACAGTCCATGGAGTCGCAAGAGTTAGACACAATGTAACAACTAAACCACCACCGCTTCTTTAAAAGCCTTACCCCAAAGACAGTCACACTGAGGGTTAGGACTTCAATATATGAATTGTTGGGGGCATAAATGGAGTTCATAACAGTTTATAACCTTAAGGAGATAATGGGCAGGTGTCTTAGTAATAGATAGAAACAGCATCACATTTCTCCTTTAGGATCCCTGGATCTTTTCAGGATATGTGTAATCTTAACCCCAAGGTACCACATCATATCATGTGTCTTTCCAACCACTGCTACAATGGACACAAACACCTCCTGGTGTTCACTGCTGGCTGAATCAGCCTAGAGCTGGCTTCATGAGCCCATTTCATGCCAGAGTTTGGATAAACAATTCTATTCTGTGCTCCAACTGGATCAATGTATAAATGGCTACAGTGATTTCAATTGGTATCTTTTTGTCTAACCAAAAATTAAAATATGGCCTCATGAAACACAAATAAACAAAAAAGTTTGAGATTATTCAGGTTAAAGGCTATAGACCACTTTAACAGTATGATCTCTAATGAAAGGAATCCTCAAGCAAGCCATCGGAGCATCTCTAATGATGGTTTTATAATTTCACTGTCCTGACAAGTGTCTTTTACATCAGAACTAGTGAGACCCCTCCTGTGAAAATGGAAGGTTTGCTGGGATTATTAAATTTTCATAACATGGTAGAGTTAATCCACTTGTTCTAGAGAGAAGGGACTGGGTAAAACATGAAGACAAGGATGAAATCACTCGGTAGCATGATTGAAGTCAGGAGCAGAAATCTGGGCTCTGAAATAAAAAATTTTCTCTTAGTACCAAAAAAATGTAAACACTGTAGGCTCTTTCTGTCCCTTATCAAAGTCCACACTGGAAGATACACAGTGGACAGACCAGGTCAAAGAAAACAGAAGAGAACAAAGGCACGGCTTCAGTTCCTCTTTATTAACCACCTGAGTTTCATTTTGAAGTAGAAGAGAAAAGGAACCTCACCCAAAACAATTTCACAATTGTCAGTTACCCTTCAGATCTCAGCCTGATTCCCTCCTCAATTCTCTGAATTAGAAAGGAGCCACACAAGACCTGAGTGCAGATAAAATCACACAGAGCAAATAGGCTGAATGTTGATTTGGTGTAATTAGGCAGCCCTGAGAACTCTCAGTAGAAATGGCTTTGATTTTTGACTTTTAGAAAGTTGTTCTACCAGAGGATTATTATGGTAATTGAAATTAGGAATAGAATTATGGTTGGACCCTAAATAACATGATGCGGATGCTAAAACTGCTATTTAGCTGTTACACTGAACAATTTGGAACAATGGGAGGGACAGGGAGTACTTGTGAGGGCCCTAATTTTAATTTGGGGATTGCCAATTTGTTAGCCTTTCACTGCTTCCTTAAAGGAAATACAGGGTCTTAAGGAACTTGCCCAAGACCTATATTCAAGTAGAAAATTATGAGCTTCACTTCCTAAGCAGGAGATATTTAAGATTTTCTTTCTTTAAGGGTAGTATACACTTCACATTCACAGGTCTCAAAATCTCTACTACAGAATGAGAGGTACTCTAATGATGGATCAGTTGTAAGACCTCATTACTTTTACAAGTGTTTGAGCAGCTCATTCTTTTTCTAAAAAAGGGAGTATGTAGAGGTGCTACCGTAAAGATGTGATTTATAGGCAGATGTATGATAGAAGATGAGGGCTAAAGTTCAATTGTCATAAAGCATGATTCTGACAGTTAATTTGCTCTTATCTTCATCTGCAGATGTTTGAATGAATAAACACCAATGGCAAAGTGTTGTTGTATATGTTCATTAGATGATGGAGAGGATTATTATGATCACTGAACAGGAGTCACAAAGAATCAAATTAGAAATTAGAGTCACAAGGAGCAAAGTCAGTGCAAAGTAATGAACATTTGTTTTGAAAAGAAGAATAGGTGTGGCCTGTTATATTTTCCCTAAATTGACAGTACACTTCACTTTTGTCCTTACCTTTTAAAAAATGAAATATACATGTTGTGATATTACAACAAAGTTAGGGGAGAGTCTGTTATCTCAGTCTCTGAGAGGTAAGCACTACTAACAGTGCAGTGCAGTATTTTTTCAAATTTATTTTATGTATTTGTTGTTTTGCCACTAAGTCATGTCTGACTCTTTGTGACCCCATGGACTGCAGCATGCCAGGTTTCCCTATCCTTCACCATCTCCCTGAGTTTGCTCAGAGTCATGTCCATTGAGTTGGTGATGCCATCCAACCATCTCATCGTCTGTCACCCACTTCTCCTCCTGCCTTCAATCTTTCCAGCATCAGGGTCTTTTCCAATGAGGCTCTTCACATCAGGTGGCCAAACTATTGGATCTTCAGTTTCAGCATCAGTCCTTCCAATGAATATTCAGGACTGATTTCCTTTAGGATGAACTGGTTGGATCTCCTTGCTGTCCAAGGGATTCTCAAGAGTTTTCTCCAGCACCAAATTTCAAAAGCATCAATTCTTTAGCACTCAGCCTTCTTTATCGTCTAACTCTCACATCCATACACAACTATAGGAAAAACCATAGCTTAGACTAAATGGACCTTTGCCGGCAATGTGATGTCTCTGCTTTTTCATATGTTGTCTAGGTTTGTCATAGTTACAAGGCAAAGGTGTCTTTTAATTTTGTGGCTGCAGTTACCATCTGTGGTGATTTTGGAACCCAAGAAAATGAAGTCTGTCACTGTTTCCATTGTTTTTCCTTCTATTTGCCATGAAATAATGGAACCACATGCCATGATCTTAGTTTTTTGAATGCTGAGTTTTAAGCCAGTCTTTTCACTCTCCTCTTTCAGCTTCACTGAAGAAACTCTTTAGTTTCTCTTCAATTTCTGCCATTAGGGTGGTATCATCTGCATATCTGAGGTTATTGATATTTCTCCCAGCAATCTTGATTCCAGCTTGTGATTCATCCAGCCCTGCATTTCACATGATGAACTCTGCATGTAAGTTAAATAACCAGGGTGACAATATACAGTCTTGACGTACTCCTTTCCCAATTTTGAACCAGTCCATTGTTCCATGTACAATTCTGATTGTTGCTTCTTGACCTGCATACAGGTTTCTCAGGAAGCAGGTAAGGTGGTCTGGTTTCTCTTTCAGAATTTTGCATGGTTTTTTGTGATCCACAAGGTCAAAGGCTTTAGCATAGTCAATGAAGCAGATGTCTTTCTGGAATTCTTTTGTTTTGTCTATGATCTAATGGATGTTGGCTATTTGATCTCTTATTCCTCTGCCTTTTGTAAACCCAGCTTGTACATCTGGAAGTATATACTATCATGTTACTATTGCCATAAAAATGGGTGTATATATAGTATATGTTGCTTTGCTGCAACACTTTGTCACCAAACATACCATGGGTGAATTTCTATGTCATTTGATGAGGGAGAAATGTATAAATCACACATGTGCTAATAAATACATTAAAAGTTTCTGGCACAAACGTGAGAAACTATAAACTGCTTTGCTCTACAAAATGAAAATACAGATGAAGACAGTGAGCACCAGACTTTTAATTCTCCATTTTGTTTTCTTCTAAATGATTAAAATTTTATGTATAGCCATGAATTATTTTTATCCTAGAAAGCTAGAGTAGCAAATATGCAAGAAAAAGAAGAGAGTCTTAACTTAAAAGGAGGCTTCCCTGGTGATTTAGTAGTTAAGAATCTGCCTGCCAATGCAGGAGACAAGGGTTGGATCCCTGGATTGGGAAGATCCCCTGAAGAAAGAAATGGCAATATACCTCAGTACTCTTGCCTGGGAAGTTCCATGGACAGAGGAGCCTGGAGGGCTCCAGTTCATGGGGTCTCAAAAAGTCAGACACAATTTAGTGACTATACAACAGTCTTAAAAGGATTAAGCAGAAAAACAATTCAAGTTGCTTGGCTGTGATTTTTGTACTAAAAAAAAAATAATATAAGATCAAATATTTAATCTACTAAATCTTTGGCTATTTCTAGAAAAATCCATAAGCAGTAAAATTTTATCCAAACTCCCAAGACAGATCGTTAGCTTTGGTATAAACCAAGAAGACACCCCTCTGGTCCTCTAAGATGTGTTTTCATTGTGAGCTGTCTAATCTTGTTTGCTTTATGCATGTATTCTCCATGACTGGGAGAGAGAATTCTAATCTAAAGGGGATTTTTTGATTGCCAGCCTAACTAATGACTCTAATGAAGAGAAGACCCTGTAAATTCCCTGAAATATTTGATTTCTACAGCCTACTTTTGAGTTCTTTTTTATTCTGAGGTAATGCCTGGACCCAGTGGAGGGAAATCTTTGTTTATTTCACTCTTTGATCTTACTAAGAGCTCATTTAAAGCAAAGGCCCCAGCTGGGGACCTACATATGAGGACAAATAAACTAAAAAGTATGATTTCTTGGCATTGTGCTTTTTTCCAGTACATTGCACAGAGTCTCCTCTATAACGACTCCAGGGAAACATTTCTTTCTGGTCTCAAGAACAGTTGAAAGTAACTGAGCAATTGATTTATTTTTACATTACAGACAATGTGGATTTTGCAATAAGGCCTGTGTCTGGTTTTTATGTGTTTGAAAATGTGTAACCTAGATGTCCCTAGACCCCACCAGCCTAGGGGCACAAGTGAGTCACATTAACTTTAATACCCCAGTACTACTGGCTCAATGGGCCTCAACCCACTACAGAGAAGACCCTTTGCTCCAAGCATTTCTGCATACCCCTCAGGGGGGAAATCACGTATGTTTACATTCATTGATTTTTAAGTAGAAGAAACCAACTGTGTTAGTTTAAGCAAAGAAAAACAAATTTATTACAAGCATTAGGACATGACCTGTAGAACCCAAGGGCAGGGATGCATCCTTGCCTCAGAAAAGCCTGGAACCAGAGAGTCCAGTGTCATGAGGGTGTTCCCTCATCTCTGCTCCTTGCTGCATAATTCCCTCCCCACCTGACTCTGTCTCTCAGCGTCTGCTGTGGATCCAACTCAGAAACAGAAAATAAACACCACTGAGAGCTCCCAGGCTTATACGATGCAGGTTCAGCTACCCGGAGAGATCCTGGAAAGGATTTCTGGATCCCAGTTCTGAATTTCTGGGGAAGGGACTGATCGCCAATAGTCACAGCTTGAAGAGAGCACCCACCTTTGTTTGCTCCAGCCCACTGCATCAATAGTGACAAAGACATGTGGTCTTGGAATGGCCTGGTGGCTAGGTGGGTGGGAGAGTAGTTCCCAGAAAAGGGGATGACCAGAGCTAGGCTGATAGCAGAGGAGAGTGTTACAGAGAAGCGACTGCCCTCGGGGGTATGGCCACCCTGCCCCATGGCCCCAGAGTGAACTGCTCCGCTCACGTAGAACTCTGCTTTGCAGTGCTCATTTAACCCAATTGCAGATTCTTTACTGTCTGAGCCACCATGCATGCGATCCAATTGCTAAGCAGTTTCAAAAGAAAAAAAAATTTTTTTTTTTTTTAATGAAAGCAGTATCTACTGAAGATGTGACCAACTATCACCTTTGGTATTGCTGATTGGTGAAAAAAATCTTCTGGGAGAAAATTTGGAAATAGGTATTTAAAAGTCTTAAGATGCAAAGACCTTTTGACCCACTTCTGGGAATTTATCTAAGAAAACAGACAGATGCATGTAGAGGTTTATTACAAAAATGAGAATTGTTTATAGTGGAAAATTGATATGATGTTAAAGTGTTATGGTAGTTGGATAAATTATAGCACATTCATATCATGGACTATGACATCCATCTAAACATACAGTGTGAACATTTACTGACCTGGAAAGATGGTTATGTATAATAAAAGACATGAAACAGAAAAGAATATACAGCACAATGTTAAATAGTCATTCCTGGTTGAGCAAATATGGTTGATTTCCATTTTCTCCAGGTTAGTTTATGTTTTCTAATTTGTTTTCAACAATCACAGGTCACTTGTGTAGTGTTTTTTTAAGCTTTTGAGAAATCACTCTAGTGATACAAGTTTTTTCAGTATGTAAAGGTTATCCCAGCATTAGAAATAAATGTTTGTACATCCTTCTTTCAAAAAACAGAAGAATGGCTCTCATAGAGATTGAGCTATATAGCCCTCTCTATATTAACTGCATAGTACTAGAAAATGAGAGAAGGAGGGTAAGAATAAGGAAAAAGTGAACCGAGATCTAAGTACACAACTGCTGTCTTTAACACCTTCGTCAGCTCTCCATCCTTCAGTGGTGCTCCAGCAGGGGTGGTACCACTCCTAGGGGCTGTTTGGGAATATTGGGTAGAGGATATTTTTGGTTGTCCAGGGACTAATGAGCATTACTGACATTTAGTGAGTTGAGGGAAGAGAGGTTGGCTACCTCGCAAGCCTTGGAAAATCCAAAACAAGAAAGACTTGTCCTGCTCAAGTGTCAACTGCACCCTCCCCTGAGAAACCCTGCTAAACTCAACTTCGCTGAATAAAATCCAGGACCTTCAGTCCCTAACCCCTGCCTATTTTTTTAATCTCCTCTCTCCCAGCTTCCCTTCCTATTTTACACCCTGCTCTGTCCCACTTTTAACTACTTTTTCCTCTGCCCCATGCGTTAGCTGTATCAGATTGGCTGGCGTTTCTCATGGACTACCAAGAAGTATTATGCTTCTCGGCTTTCATTTGGTTTAGATTATTTGCTCTGCCTAGAATACTTTCATAAAGTCCTACTCATTCTTGAAGATTCAGCTTAATCATCTCCTTTGTGGAGCCTGTTGTTGTATCATAATTCTTTTCCCTTTCTTGCCCTCATTGCTACTTGTATGCATCTCTATTGTAATGCTTAAAACACCATACAGTATTTCGTGTCCATATTCTCCTGCTAGAGGTACAAGTTCCTTGTGGGCAAGGAGGGCATACTTATTCATGGCTTAACCCCAAACAAGAGGGAAAAAAACATCTCATGTTACTCAATGAATGCTTATTAGCTGGGGAAAAATGGAAATCAGCTTCTCGTTCAGTTAGCATTGAAAAAATAATATAGAGAAAATGAATTCAATTAGTAAAAAAGAGATTTGATTTCTGCCTTCAAATTATTTTCCATTTCGATAAAAATAATGTTGACATCTGTTTCATTACCATCACACAAAATAACTGAAGGAAAAAGAATAAGAGGGTATATTTATTGGCTCCAAATGTGTCCAAAATCTTTAATGTGAATAAATGCACATTTGTGTGTTGGTATGTGATGGTGGCGCTAGTTGTAAAGAACCTGCCTGCCAATGCAGGAGATATAAGAGACATGGGTTCCATCTCTGAGTTAGGAAGATCCCCTGGAGGAGGACATGGCAACCCAGTCCATGCCTGGAGAATCCCATAGACAGAGGAGCCGGTGGTCTACAGTCCATGGGGTTACAAAGAGTCGGACGTGACTTAGCACACACGCACACATGTGATGTATATGTGCATCATTCTATTTGTAGTATAATCTATTATAATGTAGATATGCTGGCAAATATAAAGCAAATTTAGGCTAAAAAGAAATTTAGTAATCTTTGTAATTGAAATTCAAGGAACTCCAGGGAAATTCTTTCTTACTGACAGTTGATCTTTTTGCTTATAGAACATATGCTATGTTACAGGGATCACTGAATTAGGAGACTGATCCTATAAAGACATATTGAGCAAAACTAAGAACCAAAGGCCAAAGACAGTGATCTCACTTTTGTTTTACATGTCTTGGTCTCTAAAGTTAAGTGTTTCCCCCCTTCTAATAATATGTTTAGAAACATATTAGTCATTTAATAATAGGGCATCTATTAATCGTGTTCATGTTTTAGGAGATAACATGGTTCTCTATTCTAATCAACAACTTGAAACAATTAAAACATCAAATTTGTGAAGGAGGAATGTCACAACTATCTACTGTTTAATTGACAATTTTATTTCACATCAGATATCACTCTTCCCCCTTGAAAATGAGTAACTGCAATGTACTAAGCATTGTGTATGTTACTGTGGCAGAAAGAAAAAAAGATGGAATTAAAACCTCCCATCTAACTGTTCAAACTTTAGTAGAAGGAATAAAATAAACACATAGATGAAGTAAAAAGAGTAATGGCAAGTCAGAGGAGAATCTTCTGGCTGCAGGAAATGTCAGAGCATCTGAGATAAAAGTAGAAAGATGGATAAGTTTTGGACTGCTTCATGTGGATGAAGACTATGACAGATTCAAAAGAAACAGTCCTTGCAATCATAGATTTCACAAACGGTAAATTGTTTTACTTGAAAATTAGAATATGTCTATTCTTTATTTTAAAAGTTATGAGTGGGGTATTTTTGCTTTTGGTCAAAATGGAGTAAGGGGGATCGGATCTACTTTCCTGCCTGAAACAACCAAAACATCCAAAAATAGCTTACACAGTGGTGTTCAAGGCACAGAACATTTATCAATAAAATACAGTGATCCCTGAGAGACGTGAGAGAAACAGAGTGAGCAAATTGCCCCAGTTTACTGCTGGCATAGAGAGAGAGAACTTGGACAGTGTATTGCAGATTCCCTGAGCTGAAGAAATAATGATGAGACTCTGGGGAAATAAAGGCAGCAAGAGCTTGCAGGACCAAAGAACAAAGGAGAAAAGGACTTCGTAGGTTCTTCAGAGGTCCTCCTGTGAGCATTCAGTGGAGTACTGATAATTGCTGGCAAGTGAGGAAACCACCTAAAGCTAGGCAAAGAACCACCCCAAAATGAAAAAGAATAATATATGGCACTCACACAGAGGAAGAAATATTATCTGTCCCACTAGTCAGACAGGAAAAAACCTCCCAATTCAGAGGGCATCACAGAATACTTAGACTGGTCTTACTTCAAGAGTAAACAATTAGTCCTCAGGTAAATATGGGTCTAGTCCCACTAACAAATCTTAAAATCAAAACTCAAAAGGATTATACTATTTTTTTCCTAAGTGACCTAACAGCATCCAAGGACAAACTTCAAAAATATTCATAAGAATATAAAAGTGTCTAACCCCAAACACCAACCTGACTTAATTAATATATGTGAGATGCTGCTAAGGAAAACATATTCCATAAATGCCAGTATTAGTAAAGAAGAAAGTTCCACCTTGGGGGTGGGGGGGAAGCTAATGAAATTGAAAGTAAGCAGAGAAGAAAATACTAAATATGAGAGTATGAGACGAGAAATCAATAAAAACCAAAAGCAAGGTGTTGGGATTTGTTTCTGTTTTTAGGAAAATCGACAAAAGTGATAAACTTCTATCCAGAAACTGATTAAGGAAAAAAAGTAAAATATTAATATTACCAGTGCTGTTATTACCAGTGTCCTGACAAACTTTGCTTTTTTTTTCTCCAGTGAAACTGAAACTTCTTACTTGATATTAAATGCTAAATGATCCTTGAACATATGTATTTTTTACTTGGGACTTCTTGCATCTTATTAAAAACAGAAACGTCTTTAGGTTTGTGTATATGAAAAACATTTAAAATGTGTAACAGATTGTCTTATCAAAGAAATTGAGATCTCCCAGCACCAGGAGATTATGTCTGAAACTGAAACTGCTTATGACCACCATCATTTCAAAAAATAATTGCTCTTCATCAAGTGACGGTAGTTGAAAACCTGATTTTTCTTTGAATGCATGTATGTTTTACCTCAAAAACCTGAGACATGTTACTATGAATTGAAGAAAGCCTTTAAGTGCTCAGACCTCAAGTATAAAAGCATGTCCACATTTTCCACTGGTCTTGAAGATTGACCTGTACATCTTCTAACTGTGCTCTAAACATTTCTATCTATACTTGATTGCTTTAAAAAAAAAAAAAAAAGGAAATCCTCTGAGATTAGTTAAATAACAGGCATTCTGTTTAGGGCTTATTTCCATCTTTGGGGCTTTATGAGGATGGAAGAAGCTTGTGATGTAAATTTCTCAAGTAAATATTCCTTGATTATCAAAATTAGATTTCTCACCAGCATTTTGCATTTAACATCAGAAAGAAAGATGAAGGGAAGAAAGGCGATGTTTATACAGGGAAGCTGGGCAGTTGTTTAGGAATGAGTTCCAGATGCTATAGCCTTGAAGACCTAGGCTTCCATGGAAGGCCTTATGTCTTTCATGGTACAAGAAGCTCAGAAGAATAACTTTCCTTTCAAAGCCAAATAACTCAATCCCTTCAGTAGTTGCAACTTGAAAGAAGAGGATTTACTTATTCTGTCAGGTTAGGTCAGTCCACCTAACAGGACCACGGTGCAGGCAGATTGTCAGAGAAATCAGAACATCACTAAGGAAGCTGGATGCATGTAATATCAATTTATTGTAGATTCTGCTCCTATTTTCATTCTGCTGCTATTTCATTCATGATGCTAATTTATCACAGTTCAAAAGAATGAGAAGTTTCCTGTAACCTGATGTATGAAAAATGGCAAAGTCCAGAATTTATTGAAAGATACAAGTCTTCAAAAAATTTTTGAAATTTTTTTCTTAAAGAGGAGCTTCATGGCTTCATAGTTGCTTGTTAAATAAAAGATTATACTAGATATGAACACACTGAAATGGCAAAGACTTAATTCTACCAGCGATGTTCTGTGAATTATTTCTTTTCTACTATGAATTTTGTGCATATTATTAGGTTTAGACGGAACACTCTTTGTGTGACTCTGTAATTTTGTTAAAAGGAAGGCTTTCTGTTACCAGTTTTATAGACCTGCCAAATCATGATGAATTTACTGAGCAGCAACTGTGTGGGGTACTGACCCTTGAACTTGTAGCTCATCCCTCATCTCTCAGTTTCTGCCACTGCTCCTTGACAATCTATTCCCCAAAAACAGTAAGAATGATCTTTTCTAAATATAAACAATTCCTGTCTTACTTCTGCTCAAGACCCACCAATGGGTTTCCATCACATTCACCATAAAACCCAAACTCCCTACTCTAGCTTCAGAAGTTCTTCATATTCTAGGCCCCGCTTACCTATCTAAAGTCCTTTCCTTCTTCTTCCCCTTCATTCACTCTGCTCCAGCCACCTGCACCCAATCAGCAGTGGGAGCAGAAGTTTCCATTTTTGTGCAAACACGGAGACTTGGTACTTATTATACATTAACAAATAACATACATGCAAAGGAGTTATTCTGCAAGTATAGAATTTAAATATCCCTGGGGAACATTCTACCCAGCTTTTCTTTCTGTGTGTGGACAAAGTACATTCTTGCATTTATTTCCTCTTTATATAAAGATCACTGTTATGATGGATATTCTAAAGGAAATGGAGAGAAGGAGATAGCTAAGAAATTCCTTCTCAAAACAGATTTTAAAAATTAGTTTATATGTCTGCATTCACAGATTAAGATTCATTCCAGAAGGAGATGGAAATGATTTGAGAATGCTGACCACTTTACTCTCATTATTTGCATTCTGACTATTATGCATTTGCCTACATATGAGGCCAGGAAAGGAAGGAGCAGTGTCAATCTGCCTTTTAGGTTCCCTTCTTCTAGCTGGGGTTTCCCTCATAGCTCAGTTGGTAAAGAATCTGCCTGCAATGAAGGAGACCCTGGTTCGATTTCTAGGTCGGGAAGATTCAGTGGAGAAGGGATAGGCTACCCACTCCAGTATTCTTAGGCTTCCCTCCTGGTTCAGCTGGTAAAGAACCCTCCTGCAATTCAGGAGACCTGGGTTTGATCCCTGGGTTGGGAAGATCCCCTGAAGAAGGGAAAGGCTACCCACTCCAGTATCCTGGCCTGGAGAATTCCAAGGCGGTCGCAAAGAGTCAGACAGGGCTGAGCCACTTTCACTTTCTTCCAGCTGCAAACATGAAAAGGTATCTGTCTCTATGTGTTTTAATATAACCTGTCTTGTTATTTTAAGTTTCTTATATATCAAAAAGCAAACTCCATTTTTTCAACTCAATCTCCTACACTACTTCTAACTATCAATTATTGAGCACTTGCTAAGAACTAGAATCTGATTTACAGGGTTTAAATGACGAAACTCACAAGTACCCTGCAAGGTCAAATCATGGTGGACCTTTTATACTTGAGGAAACTGAGGCTTTAAGTGGCTTATCCAAATTCATGCATCTGATAAATACAATTGGACTGAACAATCAGGGAACTTTCTTTTATCTTGGCCCCTAAGTATTTGTGGCTGGTTAACTCAGCTGATTGGAGGTTGAAGTTCAGTGCTAATGAGGTCAATGTCATAAACATGAAGTTTAAGTGAGGGCTTTCCTCTGATTCGTAACTGAAAGTTCAACATTTAACCCCAGACAGTCGACACATACTGTTGTTCACAACGAGGATAGAGTGAAAGAGTGGGTGGCTTAGTATAAATCCATCACAAATGTAGAAAGCAGTACTCATAAAATATGTTTCCTGATAACTAGCCAAAATCATCATCTTTTCTCCAAACACAACAGTAAGTTACATTTAAGCTAAGAAGTCATCAATAGCAATAGTTCTCACTCTAAGAGCCAGGCAATGGCAAAATCATAGAATGGTTGAGCTGGATATTCTCATCAGATCTATCTGGTACAATCCCTTCATTGGACAGATAAAAAAACAAATTAAAAGTCAAGAGTAGGCACAGAGGCAGGGATTGCTGGATTATTTCCCCAATGTCTCTAAATCAGAGGTAGAACCTGATTTTTCTGACTCTTGGTTTATGGTTCTTTCTACCAAACTTAGAAGAGAGTATACTGTAGCCCCAGCCTGAGCCTGAGAGGAATTATTTTCTGGGCTCCTCCTGAACTTGAGGAACACACAACTAACCTGTCTCCAAATGTAAAGAGAGAATGGAATGTGTTAATTCCCTTTGGAAGAGCATTTTTTTTTAAATTTTCATTGTAAGTCTTTACTTTCCCCTTAAGTTTAATGAAATTTACATTTCAATTTTTTCTCTCTTTGCCTCATTGGTTCCCCTTTCTTCCTCTCAGAATCCTAAACCACACCATTCTCTGTGAACAATGACCCCAAGGTTGTCTTTCACAGATAAAACACCAACTAGCCTGTCCTCAAGTCTGTGGGCACTTCAAGAACAGGCCCTGTTCCCTGCAGATTTCTTCTCTCTGTTCGCCAAAAAAGATAGTAGGAATTTTCTAGAGAGAGAGTGACTTTCATAGGAATACTTACATCCAGCATATGTCTCTCTGTATAGGTAAATTCTCTTTCCACCTTTGAATTGTGTAACTTGGCAGGATGTTGACAATAATAACAAGTATGGAGACCAGAAAATTATATAGAAAGAAAAACAAAACAAAGTAAAATAGGAATATAAATATTTAGTATATATATGAATCACCTTGTTTTCTGCCAGTTAGAGTCAACTTTTTTTTTCCTTGAAGTAATTGAAATCAAAAGAGAAGAAAGTGATGTGATGGTATAACACATTTAATAAAGTCTTTTGTTTAAATCACATCACACTTTTAAATTACACTTTCTAAGTTTGACTTCACATCTCCATGATACCTAATGAAAGCTGTGAATCAAGTAGTTGCATAGATTTTTTTTCAGAATTATAACATCGTATGCTTAATGTTATTCATAAGCTTAAAACAACTATGATGGAATTCTTTGTGATTTATTTAGACCAGCGGCTCTCAAACATAGTGGGTATCAGAGTCACTGAGAGGCTTTGTTAAACACAGATTGCTGGGTCCCCATCCCCAGTTTTCTGATTTAGTAGCACTGTGTAGTATCTGAGAATTTTCATTTGTTAGGAAGCTCCCTTAGGAAGGCTGAAAGTGAAGTAAGTAGTGAAAGTGTTAGTCACTCAGTCATGTCTGACTCTTTGCAACCCCATGGACTATGTAGCCCACCAGGCTTCTCTGTCCATGGAATTCTGCAGGCAAGAATGGAGTGAGTAGCCATTCCCTTGAGTGGATAGTCATTCCATTCTCCAGGGGATCTTCCCGACTCAGGGATCAAACCCAGGTCTCCTGTGTTGCAGTTGGATTCTTTACTGTCTGAGCCACCAGAGAAGCCTCGGCCCCTCAAGGCATATTTTGAAAACCACTGATTTATGCTAATACTAGTCTGAATTCTTTCTTTCTGTTGGTGTAAAGAGCCATCTTAACGCATAAGCAACCTCTGACACAGACCATTTGGCAAGAATCAGATTTGGATTTTTCAAGTGTCTGGAGAAAATTATTGTGGACAATTTCAGTTTCCCTCTTTTCAACAAAGTCTCTTGATCCAGGTGAGTCTCAAGTGACTCCCAGATTGACTGTCAAATCTAATTCCAAATCCTAGGATATTTGGAAAATATAATATGCTTGTAGATGCAATTGATCTTGTGAATACATAACAAGTGTCCTTAGACAAGAGCAGTTCATAGCTCATTTATGTAAATACTGCTTCATGTTCATAAAGTGCAAATAAGAAATACTGAAAAAAAAGCAGCAGCACTCAACAGTTAGGTTATTAGGAACTACCTGGGTGGCACCCTTCCTTCAGCCTTGCTCTCATCCTGTAACAAAGTCAGTCTCTTTGCCAAAGAGTCAAAATAAACATTAGCAAGACAAGAGAAGAAGGAAACAATGCGGAAAGACTTCCATAAATAATTACCTTATACCTACTTGTAACATTACTGCAGTTTTTATGCACAATAGAAATAGTCCCAGTTTTTCTTCCATTAAAAGAGATCAGAGTGGTAAATATAAATCATGCTCATTTACCTCCTCTGTGACAGAGGCAGCTTCAACAACACAGCTTGCTGAGATTTATTGCACTAGACAACTGTTTGAGATCCATGGAAGCTGTTTGGGGAGCAGATAAGCACAGCCTAGCTTGAGAAATGCTAGGTCTACTTCGGTGTGGTCTGGATGAAATAGGCATTCTTCCTGGACTATTTCCTGAATGGAAGTAATCTGTTTTGCAGTGGGTCTGAGTGCCTTTTGTTACAGACACTCTGTGTTCTGAACCATAAGCAGGAACTTCAGGCTTCGCTGCCATCAAGCCTCCCCTGAAAGGCCAGTTAACAGCTGTGAAAGAGTTAGTGAAAGTGTTTGTCAGTCAGTTGTATTCAACTCTTTGCGACCCCATGGACTGTAGCCTGCCAGGCTCCTCTGTCCGTGGGATTTTCCAGACAAGAATACTGGGGTGGGTAGCCATTCCCTTCTCCAGGGGATCTTCCTGACCAAAGGATCGAACTTGGGTCTTCTGCATTGCACAGCTATGAAAGGACTTGATAATTTAAAATGAAAATTCATGATTATGAGTCTTAAATCTGTAAGTGCCAAAAAGCATTTTAAACAGAAGACTGACAGGCCTATCAAGCAGTAATCCATCTGTATTTGCATCTGATCTGAAAGCACTTAGAACATCTGCAAAGACAAAAAAAAATCAACTAAGGAAAAGTTGTCTTGGAGCAAAAGATTAGCGACGTAGCAAACTGCCTAGTTCTGGCAGGAGAGCCTGTCATCCCAGCTTTTCAGTTGTCACCTAGAATTAGCTATCGTTTGGAACAAGCTCTGTCTTTAGGGTTATATATTTGTTTTCTTATAGGGTAAATAAGGGTAAGAGAGATGAAAAGAATACACTTCCTGTCTTTTTCACTGCAATGAATCCACAGACGCTGGTTCTGAGATGGAGACTTTGAGCAGTCTGTCAACTTGGGTAGACACCTCCTTTGTCACCACTTTTGTCACTAGCTTCCTTCTGGTCTCCTGAGGTATTTGTAATTATTTCTTAGAATAAGGGGTTAGAAAAGGTTTCAGTTTTATTAGATCGACCATAGGTCAAAGTCTCTGTTGATAAAGCGTGGACAGTGAAAGCCAAAAATATTTTAACCTTGGACTTTGTATTTTGTTCCAGGATAATAAACCTATATATGAAATCAATCAAATAGGTCTTACCAAGGCCTATGCCAATTTAGAGAGAAAAAAATTAAAATGTTTCTCTTATTGTTATCTGCCCGTTATTCTCAACTGGCACCATGTCTGTAACATAATGTGAATTTACTGGGTTTCATTGGGAATTTGAAGGTAATCTTATTACACTGTATATTGTAAGTGTGGTAAATTGATGAAATATATATGCTTTTGCAAGAAAGAGGAGTTTAGAGTAATTTTACACTATCTTCCAGATATGCTTAAGTTCAATTTCTGTTGTAATTAACATAAGGAGAGCTCTCTTGAAGCTATTTACAGAATGAAATGTCTCTAGGGGTTAGTAAATTGCATGCTTTTGAGGTAATTTCCTAAGGAAGAAGCTTTTATACCTAAGGATGAAATCTCCTGGACACCTCCCATGGAGCTACAGTTGACTTTCATGTACAACATAATAACTACATGTCAAAGAAAGAGTGATAAACTGTGAGTCTTCAAAGAAATAGAAGCCCATGAGCTTTCTTGCTTTATGTCGACACGATTAACATAAAATTAGCCCACAAAGACATTTGAAAATATATTTCTTTTGCAAAGATGGGTGACTGTTTTTAACCTTACAAAGCAACTGGAGCTCCTGTTTAAAATATTATATACTGTTTGGTTGGGGAAGAAGAAAATTCTTCAACAAAGTAAGGGTTTTGTAAAAATATAGACTTTAATAAAAAAAATTTGTATCATGTGTAATGAAGAAAATAAGTAAAAAAAAATCCCTTGGTTGAAGTTTCCAGGAACTTAATAATTATAGGCTATAAAAGTGTAATTCCTATATAGGAGCCCAGATCCTGTATATCAGAACTTTGGAAATCCTAGATACTCTTCGTGTCTTCAACTAGCATATCATGTGGAGTTCCGTCCTATCTTATATCTGTCCTTTCTGCAATGCTTTTCAAATTTACACTCATTAGTAAATTAGTATCAGTGCTAGTCATGAAATGCCTATCTGTGGTAGCTTAGTGTGGATATGTATATATATATATACATACATACATATATATATATATATACATACATACATATATATATGTATATATTACAGGTCTGAGAGTTTTGTTTTTTAATTACTGAGCTATTCTAAGCACAACCAAATGCTACAAAAGAAGATCTTAAACAAATTATCCTACTAAAAGTAATTTATATAAAAATATAAAGTAATTCGAATGACCTTGTCTCAACAGCAAATATTTCTAGCCATAGTAGAAACCAAAGAAATAATCATATTATCTTGGGAAATTAAGTCAACCTAAAACAAGTTTAACTCCTTAAAGTTTAAAAAGAAAGTTTTATTTGAGAAATTGGGTGTCATAAGAATATATTAACCTTCTGTAGTGTTTTTTGAGTTTGTAAAACACTTTCATATATATTACCTTTTCTATCTCCATAATAGCTTTATAAGGTGGGCAGCATAAATCATCATTTTGCATATTGGGAGACTGATGCCCAAATTAGTTAAGTTATTTGTCCAGGTTTATGCAACTCTCAGCTATGCCTCTGACTCCAGCCAAGCCACAGTGAACACTTGAGTATAGATGTTGACCCACTTCCTGCTGTTGGTGACTATCTTCAGATATAAGCTGCTGAACAATAGCTTCCTTCCATAGGTTTCTCTGACTCTTGTAGGGGATGCTGGTTTCAAGGGAGCCCACTCAGCATCCAGAGTTGAGCCACCAGAAGTGTGAGGAAATAAACACCAAGTGGGGCAATCTTCAAAAAAATGGGAGAAGGTAGACAATGGATAAAGCCTCTTCCTTTGGTGCCCTGTGAGAAGTCTTTTAGGTGCAGCCTTTGTGAGCCTTTATAAGACTCCCGAGAAGGCCATTGGCAACATGGCATTCTCTAACACCCTTAAAACAACACTCTCTCCTTCCATGTCCCCTCTGCCTGGTTCCCAACTTCTGTTCACATCCCCATATAAACTGCCCTATCTCAGACTCTACTTTTTAGAGAGAATTAAAGTTTAAAATGGACACCTAAATTAAAAGTCAGAGTAGGTAGTTGGAAATAACACAGCTTTGGACCTTAAGAGAGAAGTAAACATTTGAGAAACGTAATAAGAAGCAATTGTTTAAAAGTAGTGTGTAGGGGATTCCCTGGTGGCCCAATGGTTAGGACTGTGCACTTCTACTGATAAGGGCCTGAGTTCAATCCCTGTTCGGGGAAATAAGATTCCACAAGCTGCGCGATGTAAAGCCTTAGGAGTACGTGGTAGAAGATAAATACAGAAGAGGGAGAATCCTGAAGAGAAAGAAGGGCTACCGACAGAACCATAGGAAGAACAACATCCCAAGAGAGGGAAAATACCTAACAAAAGAGAAAGGGAAAATAGTCAGAGAGGTTAAGATAGTCATGGAGGCCAAGAAAGGAATTTCTACAGGGAACTGTTCTCCACCTGGGTTAGTGCTGTGTTCCAAGATGCCCAACATGAAAAACTAGAGAAAAGTCAGAACAATACAGGAAGGAGGACCAGTGTACTTTGCAGAACATATATTTGGTTTTGTTGTGCTACAGACTCTAGCACATGAGCAAACGGATGATTCCAGGGCTTCATCCCAGTGGCTAGCAGATTTGTTTCTAATTGTGCCTTCCTATAGCCACAAGCTGAAAAACGCAGTTCACAGTGGGTATCTCTATGTATTTTCTTGAGCATGCTTTACAAAATAAAATGCCAGCTGTCCAGGGAGTTTATCATCCTATCTGGTCAACCACAAAGTGACCTAGAATCCCATCATGAAATAATTTTTCAATGTTATTAGCTTTCTTCGTGGAAGTGTGTGTTGCAATCCTCCGTGTGTGTGTGTAGGTGTGTGTGTGCATGTGTGTGTGTGCATTTAAAAAGTTTGGAAAAACATATACCAACATAACAGGGGCAATCATTAGGATGGCTGGAAATTTTTAGTTTTCAAAAATATTTTTTATGTATTTTCTGAGATTTATGGGAAGGGTATGTTTTTCTCTTAGAATGAATATAAAATCTATAAAAGAGTTTAGCCTAAATTGAATTATGGAAAAAATATTTCCTTCATAAATTGTTGGCTGCTTAAAACATCTTCTCTTCCATATGTTGTCAGTTCTTCTATCTGAAGCCCAGATAAATGGGGTTTTGTTCCAAAGCAGTTACCTGCAGGTGGAGATAAATGTGGTACAGGAATGTCTCCTTGCTGGCTTAGTACAAATAGATCAAGGCAGGAAAACTGCAAACTAAGGCAGCTCTTGTTGTTGGCGGATTAAAATATATTAGTCTTTATTGTAAATATCTGGAGCATCAGCTGGGGATTAATTTTCCCCTTTAAGGAGAGGTGTGAGGGGAAGCTGACAAAGCTTAATCCTAAAACTACCCAATTCTGAATCAGAGGTATTCTCCTCGGAAAGTGATGGTTATATTTGTTTTGGGGTTTTTTTTTTTTTTTTGTCTTCTTAATTTCATTTCTTAAGGGTAATCGATGTGCCAACTTGAATGCTATCATTTGAAATGCTGAATGTTGAATGAGTTCAGAAGAAGTTAGTTGATTTTCTCTAATAAAAACCTGACATATTTTCTTTTTTGAGAGTTTGGAGTCTATAAAATCGAGTATAAGAAAAACTCTTCATCTAAAGGGTTTAATTTACAAGAGACAACTTGTGTCTTCAAAGACACTGCTTTGAACCCTGCTAAAGATTTGATGTTGGTCAAACTCTGAAAGCAGTAAGAGTCTTTCTGGTTTACTGTACAGGACACCAAATCTCTCCTATCAGTAGTTTCTAATTCCTCAAGGCTAAGCACTCACTCTACCAAAAATGGAAAAAAGACAGAACTCTGTGTAATACTGGTAGTTGCTGACTAGGGAAATATGCGATGTCAGAAAGCTATTTGACAGAAAGCAAATTCATTATGTCTTTGAAATAAAGGTTTTATTTTAGAAAATTCCATTAACATCCACATACATTTGAAAATGTAAGTCATTTACCTGAGAGTCGAGACAATGAAAACATCAATAATGGAAATCTCCAATTTTTCTCTATGACCATAAATTATTAAAAATCTCCTTTACAATAATTGAAGGACAATTTGATATAATGTATGATATGAAAGGAAGATGTCATACTGTAGGAACAAATCAGCAACATTGACAAACATATTTGTCAGCTATATGGCATTTCACACTACTGAAATGCCCACACATCGGTCTTGCTATTTGTATATTTTGGCAAGTAACAAATGTTTTAAAGATTTAAACTGCAACAGCCACAATGCCTATTTTTATGCATCATCTTTCTTTCTTAATCTATATAATAGAAAGAAAACCCAAAAGAATACATCCAGAAAATTTGGGGTATGCTTTTTTTCAAATTGACCTATTGAAATTTTGGAATTAATTTGAAGGAGGTTATTTTCATCTAGTCTGAATAAATACGGTTCTACTGTGGAAAATGTATGTGGAAGGGTAAGTTTTTGAGACCGTAGTGTCTATTTTGTCCTCTTTTTGATCTTTCCCTCCCCTGCATTGTGATCATGAAACACAGTATATCAGTGGAGACCAAGGGTAAGGACTCTCTCAAAGTGAAAGTCACTCAGTCATGTCTGACTCTTTGCGACCCCATGGACTATACCGTCCTTGGAATTCTCCAGGTCAGAATCCTGGAGTGGGTAACCTTTCCCTTCTCCAGGGGATCTTCCCAACTCAGGGATCAAACCCAAGTCTTCCACATTGCAGGCAGATTCTTCACCAACTGAGCTATCAGGGAACCCTAGGACTCTCTTAATCACAGTACAAAGTGAAATCACCACAAAAGCTTATTGATTGGCTTCATTAGAAAGTCCAAGCGTGGCTAGAACCAAAGTTCCAATGTTGTATCTTGGCCTATCTCTACTCTGCTTTTCTTTGGACTATTTCCACTGTCTTCTGGGCTTCCACCCCAGCTCCCAGAAACTCCAGAAAGCAAGCCTCTATCCCTAGAGTTTCATCTTTCCTATATTGGGTCTTACTGACCTGGCTTGGGTCTTCTGTGCATCTCTTACCGATCACTATGGTCACGGGGATAAAATGCTCTTGTTCGTTGGGATTGGGTTATGTGTCCAGCCCAGCAAAGATCCTTCCCATATAAACCAAACAAATTTACAGTACAGGAGAGGTGTACTTCCCAAGGAAACCAAGGTGCTGTTACCAAAATAAGGAAAAGTTACTGGGCAGAAAAAAGCAAATATGTTCAAATCTCCTCGTCTCAGGAATGTTTATACAGATGAAAGCAGATGTTTCTTGAAGAACACATTCTGACAGATCTTGAACCATTATGGTTGCAGGCAGCCTGGATCCAGAGAGCAGTAAGACTTGTAGGGGAACCAATAGGAAATGCAGGGGCCTCCTCATGCTTCTGTGCTACACACAGACTGAGAACCCTGGTACAACCAAGGAGAAAGAAACCCGGTGATGATTATGCCAGAATTTCCCATCAGCCTCGTATGTTAGGTGCTTGGTATTTGATAACTAAGATTTATGTGACCACCCGTATTACTCAGGCAACGATTCTGTACATGTCTGTTAGGTCTAATTGGTCTTTCCTATTGTTTACATTCTCTAGTTCCTTATTGGTCTTTTGTCCAGCGGTTCTCATTGACCTTTATAAGTCTCAGTTCCTCATCTGTAAAATGATGAGACCAGTACCTACCTCACAAGTTGATGTAAGTGTTAAAAACGCTACTCCTCATAAAGTGTTAATACGCTTGACATGAAGTAACTGCTCTTTTATGTCAGCTACTACCATTAATCCCCAAGAAAGTATGTGAAGGTTGGAGTATATCCATCACCATATTTCAAACATCAATGCCGAATGCTTAGTCAAAAGACCAAAAGGTACAATTAGCTGAATTATGGAAGGACAAATTTGCCAAGCAGTGCAAGAGAGGAATATTGCTAATTTTATTTGTATTTGTAACCCAGTTGTCAGCTGGGAGCCTTCCTAACTCCACCTGTAGCCATAAACCAGTTGAGAAGTCTTCTGGCCCTCACCTAGATGTTCTTACCTAGGTGATGAGATTTAGGAATACTTGGCGTAAACTCCTAATCTTCCTGACCCAGAAGGGTCCAGTGCCCTGCCCAAGCTCTCTACCAATTTCTAGCAATTTGAACTCTGATATTTTCCCTGAAATTGTGTAGGATGCCTTGTTTCAGGCTCTGCTGACCTAGATCCAAAATTCAGTTTCTTAGCTGATTTCCACAAAAGATCAATTTGCGACACAATTTCATGCATTCTACAGCTTTCCTAAAGTTTCACAAGGTCATGGGAAGAGGTCACATCCCCTTCTACTATCTTGCTAAGCCCACCCTATTCACTTTTTTCTTTCTTTTCTCCATCCTCTCTAGAGTAATAAACAATCCTTACTCATATCCCTTGGAATGAACTTTTTACTTTCAAGTACAATTATCAAGATATATTTTCCAAATAAATATAGGTTTCTTATGAGGAATTCTGTTGCAAATATTAGACAAATAATGTTTTTAAGTCCATGCTTTTCTGTTAGGCTTCATTATATACTCCCATTTGGTAGATAGAAATTGTACCCTTTCTTTATAAAAGTTATAGTGCAGGAGTGAGAATTCCCCACCCCCTCACCACAACGCACAGCATGTGGGATCTATCTCCATTGCCCAACCAGGAATCAAACCTGTGTTTCCTGCAGTAGAGTGCAGAGTCCTAACCACTGGACCACCAGGGAATTCCCAGGAGTGAGACCTTGAGCAGAGATGCTACTGCAAATGAAATAACGTTCCATCTCATTGTACCAACAATGAATGCCAAGAGCATATAAATCTGTAAGAATTTTAAAGTGAAATATTAATATGTTTAAAACTGAAAATTATCATGATTATTATGTCTTTACAGTTGACCAACTTTTATCTCTGTTTTCAATGCTGATATTTTGTATAGTTCGTATTTATTTCATTAAACTCTGGAGATTGTTACTAAGACAAAGAACGTGATTTTCTGGCCTATAGGAAATCAAGATTCACTCAAGCTATCTGTATTTCTGAAAGAAGAGAACTCTGAGATTACAAAATTATTTACTTAGAAAGTTAGTAGATATAAACGCCAGGAAGACAGAAATTTTTGTTCACTGAAGTATTGCAAGTTCCCGAACAGCATCTGGGAGGAACTCAGTCCACTTTGGAAAATTAATTAACATCTAATAATTTATAGAACTTCATATTTATCCAACACATATTTATTATATGATTATTTTATGTATGGCTGTTTCCATGTGAATTAGACTTTCAGTGTATCCAGTTTTATTTTTAAGTTCCCCAAATATTGAAACTTCCATCACTTTCTTAGAGAGATTTACAGCTCTTCCAATTAAGAAGCTTTCCCTGACATCAAATGTTTCATTTTTCTTTTCATTCTTCCACACAATTCAATCCTTCAGTTTCCTTCTCAGTTGATCTTTACTACATGCAGTATCTTTTTCTGCACTATATGACTTGGGCTGAATAAAACATGATATTCCAGCTGCAAACTCTTGAGTCATTTTTGCAAGGACCTATCAGTTCTCTGGATTAAGCACAATAATTAGTTCTAGTTTTTGTTGCATTGAGTTTTTGTATTTTTCCTTGACATAATTGCTAATGAGAATTACCTCTTCTTTTTTACCTTCATTTGGGACTTTTTCAGGATGACTGTCTTTTGAGTTTTCTTCAGTATGTTTCTTAAGCTAATATCTAAATAACTTCTACAGCTAACTTGGAGAGTCATTTTATCTACATTATCTCAGGCAATTCTCACAAAATAAAATCTCTATGACATAAATACTACTATTGTGGCCACGATGTGGATAGAGGACCGGGTCATACAGCTGTATCTGAGATTTGAAACTGTTTGTTGTGACCCAAACCCTTAACCATTTTGCTCTTGCTGTCACACATTAGATTGAGTTTATTTACACTGCCTTTCCTTGACTTCTTGTGATTTAATATTTAAACTTCTGTGTTTATTGTTGTTCTATATCTAAAGAACAAAATCTTGGAACTTAATTTTCTCCATGCTTGGTATAGTAATACACATCCAATTTGGAAGTAGATGTTTGTTGGTGGCATACCAGGTATCCATTTCTCTTTCCCCTTCCTAAGAGCAACAAGATTTTCCTTTTGGGGATTAATCTCCCATTGTGCAGCAGGCATATGATTTGGACAAAATTGACCCCACTTCCTGCTTTAGGTATGGACTCTGAGTGACATCAATTCATCTATTAATGTAATCCCTGGTGGCTGAGGAAGGAACAGTCATTTAGATTACAGTCAATCAGGACATGCCACTCATTTGATTTCAGAGACTGGTTTGGTGTGGTCCAGGGTGAAATTCAAGTGTTTATGACATGGTGAAGGGAAGAAAGGCCCTTCTCTGTCTCTGGGGAGTGTTGTGTATGCAAATGAAACCTGGAATTGCTGCAAATGTTTGGTTATTATGATTGAGGCCAGTCTAGACAAACCAAATGCATAAAGTAAGACAGAGTCAGGTGAACTGAGAGGAATTTCAGCCAGTTTCCTGGTCAAACCATGCCTGAGAACCACTCAGTACAGATGAACTAATAGTTATATGCCAGTAAATTTTTTCTGACTTTCGTTACTTAGAACTGACATCATCCAAACTGATAGACTGACTTTTGTTTCTATTTCTTTTTAATTTTCCTTTTCTTTTACTTTACCAAGAAGTTTCTCTCAAATTGCTTCTTTTGAAGGATACATTCTGTGTTTAACTTTGTCCTGGGAATAACATAAGATTTCAAACCTTATTTAAATTAGTTTCTAGAGCTCTCTAATATCCTAGTTGTTTCCTTTTTGGGTGAAATATTCACTTGAAGTTCTTTCCCTGAAGCCTGTTTATTAGTGTACTGAATTATCACAGTTCAAGGTCATCATAGCAAAGTTGCCTCTTAATTTCACATTGCAAATTAATTAGTTCCTGTCAATAAGATATAAATATAACATAAATATTCCTGCCAGTAATCTGTGACTACAATATGGCTTTGCATCCATTCAGTTCACAAAAACCACATAAAGCAAAAGGAACCTTTGTTGTTGTTTAGTCACTAAGTCGTGTCCGACTTTTTGCAACCCCATGGACTATAGCCTGCCAGGCTCCTCTGTCCATGGAACTTCCCAGGCAAGAGCACTGGCGTGGGTTGCCATTTCCTTCTCTAAGGGATCTTCCTGACCCAGAGATTGAACCCGCATCCCCTGCACTGTTAGGCAGATTTTTTACCACTGAGCCAGAAAGGAAACTTAGAGGTTATTTAATCTTGCTTAGGGCTTCCCAGGTGGTGCTACTGTAAAGAGCCTAACTGTCAAAGCAAGAGACTTTAGAGATGCAGGTTCGACCCCTGGGTCGGGAAGATCCCCTGAAGGTGGGCATGGCAACTCACTCCAGTATTCTTTCCGGGAGAGTCCCACGGACAGAGGAGCCTGGCAGGCTACAGTCCACAGGGTCACAAAGAGTCGGACAGGACTGAAGCAGCCTAGCGCAGCACGGTAATCTTGCTTAATGATTTTACAGATTGGAAAATTGGAGCCAAAAGGAATTAAATGACCTGTCTAAGGTCAAACAGTTAATGACAGGTCTCCTGTGATTCCTGGTTCTTGCCATTAAATTATGCCTCCTAGTGTGCAGTGAGGCCTACCAGAATTGAATAAATACAACCCAGTATTTCGGGAGACTTGTATAATTCTGTAATGTCTGGTGTAACTAGTGTGCCATAAACCATGGAAGCAACATATAAAGGGCACTGAATGAATTGATTTTCAAGTCTCAGTGGAAATGAATATAATTTTCTGTGATTTAAACTCTGTTTGAACTTTGACAATCACTGAAAATTAATTTTTAATAATACATTTTGGATCATAAAGTTGACTTCTTAATGCTGAAAATTTTTCACTGAAGATACAATGTAGATTGTTTTTTTATAAAACAAGAGAAATTTTAAGTATGAAAGAATATGATTTAGGTTGGATTCCTCTTTCCCTACTGTAAGACAGTGATATTTATATATTAAAATTATTTTTCATGTACTTCTATAGCACAGATAGATGCTCCTCTTTTTTCCTCCTCTTCTGTGGCGTGGCTCTCAAAATCTAATCACCAGAATCAGTCTGGGAGATTTCTAAAATTGCAGATTCTCAGCTGCATCTAGAATCAGAAACTCAGGAGAGTTCAGATATCTGTATTGTTTTAATAGCTCCTCTGGTGATTCTGCTAGTTGGACAAATTTAGGAAGTATAGCTCTATAGCATTCTATGCAATATATGTTTAGAAATGTCTTACTGTAAGAGGAAACAAAAATACTTCAGCGTACAAACACACACATTTATTCTGTGAACAATGGATGATGACTACAATACCTAACATGATAAATAGTCACATCTTCCATGTTGGTGAAAATAAGTGGGCAAAAAAGGGCAAATTTCATTGACTCTAAGACACCATTGACTCAGAAGCACCATTATTTATGTACCACCGAGGGGGAAAAAGTTTAACCGACATGCTATCACTTTAAGATGCCTTGTGATTTCAGGGATGATAAAAACATGCATCTTAAGATTGATGAAGTACAGTAAGTTCTGCTCTTGTCATTGGAGTTATAATGGTGCCTGCCAGGTTGAAAGTGAATAAGAGAGATTAGCTTCTAGGCTATTAGGATAAGTGGAAATCATATTAGTGCTCCTAGCAAGGCTACTAAGACATCTCTGTGGATCTTATATGCATCAACTTCCAAGGCTTTTCTGATAACCAGAAATCTATCCTGCTGAGATATGAGCTCCCATGACATATTAGGGAGCTTTGGTTAAAACTTATGGCGAGATGGGGCTGTCATCTACAGATCTGACTTTGGTGCACATCATCCCTACCCCCACCCCACCCTACACACACTTCTCAGAGAGGTCACAGAGAAGCAAAGCATAGAAAGCAGAACATGCAAAATAAAAAAAAAGTGTTCATAAGAGTAGCATTCAACGGTTATTATGCAGAGATGAGAGAATCTAATTTTAAAGGGTTTCATATTATTGTTGCTTGGATCAGAATCCTAGTTGTATTTCCTGTTTGGCTGCTCAACTTGCTTCCTAAAGCCAACTATAGAAATGCTTTTAGTTTGTCTCACAAAAGAAATGCCATGATTTAAATGGAAAGTTTTGGGTTTTAATAAGTGAATAGTTATTTAAAAATATGGACTAAACTTACATTCTAAACAAAGTAAAGAAAGTGAAGTTGCTCAGTTGTGTCCGGCTCTTTGCGACCCCATGGACTGTAGCCCACCAGGCTCCTCCATCCATGGGATTTTCCAGACAAGAGTACTGGAATGGATTGCCATTTCCTTCTTCAGGGGATCTTCCCAACCCAGGGATTGAACCCTGGTCTCCCGCATTGTACGCAGACGCTCTTCCTTCTGAGCCACTAGGGAAGTTGTTAAAACAAAGTAAACCTCTTATCTATTCTTCCTCCTTGCTATTCATTGTAAATAATGATGCATCTGGGTTTATCTCTGTCTTCTTTGTTTCAAAACTACCTGTACTAATTTTGTGTACATCACATCCTTCCTTCCTGATTTATAATATTCTTGTTATATATTTTAGCATTCTCTCTGGCTGCCCTGCTAACAGGGTTTCCTTTGGTACTGAGGAAACTGCCTCCCTTTATGCTGCTGGCTTTCCTGAAGAGTATGAGACTTTTGGATTGTACGCTCATCTTTACCATTGGGAGTCCTCATTGGATTGTCTTGACACAGCTATTCCTGCAGTGTCTTTGGGAGAACGCTGCTGTAGCTCGCATGCCACACTGTTTTCAGTGAGAAAGAGGGTGGGGCAAGATATGCCCCTAGGCAGTGGCTGTTTTCATGATCTCAGGTGATTCCTCTTTTAACCAGGCTTCCCTGCCCATTTTCATTGTTTCTAATTGGAGGCAGACTTCCTGTTTAGGTTTTGGGGTCTCAGGTAGGAACATGAGCAGAGCTCAACGTTGGTTTCTACCCCAGCGATCCTATCCCAGGTCCCAGCTGCGCTTGGCTCCCTCTAACTCTGGCTCACCGCTAGTGCCCCCTGCACACACTCTGGCCCACAACTTCTCTATTCGACTTGAGGTCATCTGCTTTCCAACATTCATGGGTTCATCATCGGTTTCAGTCTTCTGAGTTTTATGTAATACTGTCCTGAGCAATTATACGTCTATGCATGTTGAATGGGTGGTTTTAGAGGTTCATTGAAGGAAGGTTGAATGTCAATTGGCTCTCTTCACCTCTCTGCTTCAAACTGCATACTGCACCTATGGTCCCTGGGTGCCCTTGTCTGCTTCTGTGTCGTTTTGCTAATGACACGGGCCAAAGACTGGAAGATTGGAGGAGGGGAAAGCCAGGGTGTTTTTCCTTCTTCTTTCTGTTTCTTTTGGCACCTTTACAATAGCTCTGTTTTCTCTGTGGCTTCAACACCACTTACCCCCACGTTTTCGGATCCCAGACAAAGACTAAACCAATAGCTGTATGTTCTACCCTCTGAGCTTTGTTCCCAGAGCTTATCAATAGTGGCTTCCTGCTAAAGCACCCCTTTTATTTCTCTCATCATCTCCTCTTTTCCTTCTCTGCATTTTGAATGTGTGGTAACCAATCCCCTGTACTAAATTCCTTTCATTTAAAATTCCTAGAATAGTTTGTTTTCTAGAACAAACTATTCCCTAGAATAGTATGTTTTCAACATAGCTAGTCCATGTTGTCAGCCCACCATCTTAAACATTTAGAAATGTTAGTAATATTTTAAGAGCACCGTTGAAGTGCTATTTCAAATCACGTAGGAAACAATGAACCTATTTTCTATTCCAAGTCTATAACTCCATAGCTGGGTAATTTGATAAAGCATTTGGGGCCATTCTGATCCTTACATAGTCCTCAATTTCCCAGCATATCTGCAATTGTGCTTTAGTGACAATCATTATTATTTATCTAATACTATTTATTTCCATTTTTATATTTGCAACCTGAAAAAAACTGTTTTCAACAAGCACTGCACATGTTTTATGTTCAAAAGAATTTTAATGTCAACTCCGGCCAGTTGATGTCAACTCATGGCAGTTTGGTGCTGCCATGCTTGGCATGAAAGACATTGCTTCAGTCACCAAAAGCCTTTAATTGCATATTTTGATTTCTTTGGCAAGCACTTTGCCTAGTTCACCCAAGAAATCAGAATTGTTGTATTTTCTTTGTCCAAAGAGAATTTTCTCCTTACAATGTCCTTGTCTCATGGCAAGTGAGGAAGAGAAAACTACCAAGGAGCCACTGTATGCAACTCACATTTCTCCAAGGCCCTTTTCTTCTCAAGAATCATTAGTAACTCTTCTGCCAATTTACATCTTGCTTTCAACTGAAATTTAATGTGTAAATTGTTATGATGTATTGTTTTATATAGAATGATTTAAGATTACTCAGTTACTAGTTCAGCATATTTTTTAGGCCAAACTTATTTTCTTCTGTTGAATGTTTATACCTCTGAACTAAACAGAAGAGCTTTAAGTCTTCTTAAAGCTCTTAAGAAGCTTTCTTAAGAAAGCTCTTAAGAAGCTACCTGTGATGGTTTGTTCACAGGTAGTTGTAATCAAGCAGATCTATTTTAAAGTGACCGGCCATATGTGGACACATCTTGCACATGAATTATAAACATCTATTATAATTAAATAGGACAACTAAAATTTCGGTTTAGATCTTCCTTCTCTAAATTTCTAAAGCAACACAGATTTTTTTATAGGGCCTGAGAAAGTGCAGTTTGATAACCATTTAACAGCTTTTGAAAACACATAACAGCTTTTGAAAAATAGCCTCTGACAAAGCAGATTCCAAACACAGTTTCACTAGAGTTTTTAAGAGGACCGTCATTTCTTTGTTAAATCACAAAATCAGAAAAACAAAAACAAAAAAACCTTGTTGGTTTACTCAGTCTAAAGTATTTCACAAGGGTAGGTCCTTTGAAGATAATCGTAGAACAGCTACAAATCAAGAAAACAAAGTTTTCATTTCCTCTGGAACTTAGAATAGCTGCTTCTTCGTTCTGCACAATCTCGCCCACTGAAAGTTTCACCCACTAGTCTGACTGAGGCAAAGTAAGTCATATACTGTATCTCAGACATTTGCTCTGATGGCCAATGGCTTACTTCTCAAACAAGCTAAAGCAAGGCACTGTGGAATATCATTGCCTTTATGACTAAGACGCTTTACAAAGGAAGTAGGCAATGTATATCACTTTTATACTGATTGACTCACCCTTCCACAGCTTTCCATCTGGAAGTACCATTTTCAAGCAATTATCCCAAATACATGGAGGCCAAATTGGCAGGTTTGTAAGTACTTATGCCTCAGAAACCTTTATTCAAGGCAAGACTGGGTTCCCCTGAGACAGTCAATGTGGGCACAGTTAGCTTTGGCTTTTAGTCCCAGCTCACTCCTTCCTGCCTTAGTTTCTGAGCCACATTTGCTTTAATCATTCCAGCCTACTGGTTCATTGAAAAATAAACACAGAGGTGATAATTAATTAGCAAGGCTGCATATTCCTCTCCTACAGCAAGTTAAGAGTCTCTTCCTGTCAGAAATTGACTTTCTGGAAAGGAGGTGTGTAATATCCTTATGTTTGGGTTTATACTGGTTCATTTTTCATCAGATCCTCCAAGCTTTGATACCTGTGGCTTAATACTCATAACAGTTTCCTTGGATTTTCAACTTTATTCAGAACCCGTATAACCTCCACAACCAGTTGAGACAAACCAGATGAAAGATTTCAACCGCATCCACTCACCAAACCAATTTGTTGCTGTTTTCTTAGGTTTCTGATCCCCATCTGTGTGACCTGGTCTGTGTGAGGCCAGATTTAGAGATGGGTGGGAACATATTGCCTAACTAAAGGAGTGTTAATCATTTTCACTAAAAGAGAACTTTTTGTTGCTACTTTACTGATGGAATCTTTCTCCCAGGGCAGAAATAATAACAAAATCCTTCCTACCTGCCTGTCTCAAGAGAATTTTAATCTTTCTGGGAGACAACCATCCTGGAAAGACTTTTACTGAATCCTTCAGGGGGTGGTACTCCTCTGGAAAGAAGCAGCTGGTCAGGAAAGAGCAAGCACTGAGTTTGGAGGTTCTGGGTTCTGGTTCTGGTTTGCCATTTATATCAGTTGTGATGGAGGAGGAGAACAGCCATCATTTACTGACCAGCTCAAATTTGCCAGGGATTCTCCATTCATTTCTAAAAATGTCAGTAATGCTACAATAATCATTAACCCCCAACTTTACAGATCAAAATGCACTAAGGCACAAAGAGGTTCAGTGACCTACTCGCATACTAATAGCTAACTAGCAGTTTGCAGAGCCGGGAGCTAGCCCTGGGTTTGATTTTTCAGACTCCAAAGCCTCCTCCCGCTTCGCTGTACTATGACAAGTAATTTTCCTTTCCTGGGTTTTAGTTTTGATTTATTTTAATCTGAAAAAATAAGATGAAAATTGGATTAAACCTTAAAAACCCCTTTGAACTCGGATACCCTGTGATCCTAAGCCTTAAACTTGTAGAGATTATAGTTCGGTTCAGTTCAACCCAAACAACACACATATTTATAAAATAAATTTGGGTGGCGTTGGGGAGGAGTTGGTATGAGATTAGGGTCTGGTATTAATCTAGGAACGCTTCCGGCCTAAATGGTTTTCCTCTGGAACAGGCAGGAAGAGAACTGTGTAGGGTGGCAGATGGGAAAAGGTCTCTGGATTCAAAGTGAGAGACCATTAGCAGGTCTGACTGGTTAAATTGACAGACTCTGGACCAAGGCATCCATGCTGAGGAAATGGGGCCTTATTCAGTATTCTTCCCTCCATGGGAATTCAATAAACATTATTGACCGACTGGCTGAGGTGAACTGAACTGCAGTATTGCTTTGAAGCCCACAGTTACAAGCTATAATTGAGAAACTGTCAAGAGATTCAAATTCATGGAAAACCATGAAAGAATAATGTTTCCATGTTTCAGAGCTTGCCAAAATACAGTTTCCTTTCTGCTGTTCATTTCCTCCCCCTTCTAATTCATTTTTTAAAACTTTTCCATCAAGAAGAAGTCTATTTTGTAACTATGAATAATTAATGTCTAGCATCTTTCTTTCTTTTCAAAATGTTAGCAAATGTTGAGAATTGTAACTTTTCTAGTATCCAAGGGAGAGAGGAGCAGGAGTTGTAAAGACGGCTCTATTTGTTTTCCCTGATAAAGGTCCCTATTAAGAATGGAATTCTAATATTCATAGGATCATTAGCTACAAAATGACCATAAATAAATGCAGGTTGAGAACTATAGTCCAACTCTGTATAGTGAGTTCTTCCAGTCTTTTCCCTCTAACCCAGTGTTATCAGCTCTTGAGTGGCTTGAAAGATGTCATCTTTGAACCTATAAAACAATCATATATACCATATGTGAAGCCCCTTTTGTTAGACACTTTTTGTGTACAATTTTTAATCTTGAAAGCAGTTTTTTAAGGGAAAGGAGCTGTCAGGACAGAGTCACATGCCGAAGGTGGTAAAGCCAGGTTCCAACCCTGGTCTGTTGGACATCGATCCTTTTCTCCCCCTCCTCTGCACCTTACAAGACAGGTATCGACCAGCAGGTACCTGTGCTTGTCCTCTAAAAATATCACTCATGTGATGTTTAGTGATTCTTTCAGAGAATCTTTAGACTAGTTCCTTACAGAATCACATGAAACTTGCCATAAAGCTCAACCAGTTACACCCAGATATGTCTCACACCTTGGCCTGGAAGAAAATTTTCCATTTTGTAGTTAATGGGTGAGATTTTAAAGAAGGGGCATAGGTGTGAAGAACTGTTTACCAGAAAGCTAAAATTACTCTTTAAACAGACCTCCTCATTAAGAAGTAAAGGCAAGCCTAGAATCTGCTACATTCTCACACAGATTAATAATTGCCTTACAAACAGGGCACAGCGTGCAGACAGTTGCTCCCAGTGAATTCTGTTTCCTGCAAAGATAAACAATAACACAGGCACTGCTAAAATCAAATGCATCTGTTTAAACATACATGCCTACATGCCCATAAATGTGTACATATGGTGTATTTGGTTGTTTTCATTTGACAATTTTTTAATTAATAAAAGTCACTCACATTTTGACTCTCTAAGGAAAACGCAGTGATTGATAATATTTTAGCTTATCTAATTGTGTGCCTGTTCAGTGGCTCAGCTGTGTCCTACTCTTTGCGACCCCATGGACTGTAGCCTGCTAGGCTCCTTTGTATTTTTCAGGCAAGAGTACTGAGGTGGGTTGCCATTTCCTCCTGCAGGAGATCTTCCTGACCCAGGGATCAAACCCGCATCTCCTGCATCAGCAGGCAGATTCTTTACCACTTGAAGCACCTGGGAAGCCAGGTTATTTGGTTAAGTAGTTCTAAACACAAGTTTGCCCTTCTCAAAGGATCAATGTAATATAAATATTAAGAAATGTACAGCTTAATTCATCTTAAGGAAAAGAACTAGAGGTCTCAGAAATCACAATAATATGTTCATTTCACTTTGGTGAATAAAAATTTTAGATGCCATGGTGATTTCAACAAAGCTAAGAAAATAGTGTGAAGGCAGTCCATGAGGAAATTAGAAGAACAGTTTTCTTGATCTCCTGATTTTAATCAGTTGCAATTTATTATATATCTCCATGCTCTTTGAATCTCTGCTTCTCTGTGAAAGTTGCTTCCTTGTTCTTAAAGCAGAAGTTAGGTACAAACAATAGGAATGAGACAAGTAAACAGATGTGTTCAGCCTATAAGCTCAGAGCTAAATCCCAAACTGTAGGTTTTTCAAGTCAAAACAAATGTGTAAACTAAGAAAAACGTCTTGGTAAACATCACCAACCCAAGTCTTCCCACAGGCGGAAAGCCTCAGAAAGCGTCAGCTATAAGATTCCAGTGGAAGAATGGAGTATTTAGAGACATTAGGTAGGATAGCCTCAGAAAGCAGATAGCATTTGGATCAATAAGCGCTCCCAAAATAATCACATCAAAAGGCTTCTTACTGTTTATATCAGATTTATTTTTCTATTCATGAACTTACTCTTACCACAAAGATAACAAGTCATTTGTTCAAGGTAGAAAACTGCCATTATTTTATTTATTTCGTGCCTTCAAAGTTAATACAGTGTCTTCTTTCTATGGCACCACTAATAAACTTGGTGTGTTCTTTCTTGGTAAATTCTTAAAGATAAACATTCAATAAAGACAGAAATTTTAAATTTCTTGAAATCTATGGAGACCCCTTTTTCAGTTTGTTTTTTTTTTCTATAATTCCTCACTTTTCTTGATTTTTAAAGAATGACATAAAGTTTAGACTCAGAAAATTTTTCTTTTCCAATTCTGAAATGTAATTAGAAAACCTTACTTATTAAACAGTAATTGGATACCATTTTAGAGCCATTTCCCCGCAAAGTGTTGGCAGTATATATGGGAGTCTTTGAAATTCTCTGGCACATTGGACACCTAACACCTTTAGCCTTTCCTTTCAGGGGAAGAACTTGCCGATAGATCTGTTTCCCTACAGTTTTACTAAGAAAATAGTGATAAATAATATTTTTATATCAACCCAGGGAGGTAATCTAAGTACTTTGAATTATTTGCTCACTCTTCTGAAAATGTTTAACGTGTATTTCCCTCATGTTTTAAAATGTATCCTATGAAACAGACTTACCTGGTCATTGCAGTGGGCCATCTCTAGAGTGTGAGCGACATTCACAGAAGTAACTGCTGTAATTGTCTGATATCTAACTTATTGTTAACTTCTACCAGTAGCATGCAAATAAACTTATTTACAAAACAGAAGTAGACTCACAGACATAGAAAACAGACTGACAGTGACCAAAGGGGATAGGGCAAGGGGAGCTAAATTAGGAATTTGGGACTAATATACACATTACTCTGTATAAGATAGGTAAGCAGTAAGGACCTACTATTACAAGATATTGCGTATAGTTCCCTGTGCTATACTCAATATCTTGTAATAACCTCTAATGGAAAAGGATCTGAAAAAGGATAGATAGATGGATATTTATAACTGAATCACTTTGTTGTACCTTTGACACAAACATACCTTCTAAATTAACTATGCATTTAAGCTAAGTCTCTTAAGTCATGTCCAATTCTTTGTGACCCTATAGGCTGTAGCCGCTAAGCTCCTCTGTCCATGGGATTTCCCAGAAAGAATACTGGAGTGGGTTGTAATATTCTTCTCCAGGGGATCTTCACACCCACCTCAATTTAAAACTTAAATTATAAAGGAAAAAAACAAACCTTCATTTGTTGGTACTAGATTAGGCACCATGCAATCAAGCCCAATAGACCCAATCTATTCCTGCAACAAATCCCAAAAATAAAATGACTCTGTCTTCATGTTATCACATAAAATGTATATTCATTCCATCCATCAGTGTGATCTAAGTTATGATTTCTAGTCTGCCTTAGTAAAAGAAAATATGGGGGGAAAATGTGTCGACCAGAATTCTTTTCAGGAAAGACACTGACATGCTTCAGAAAAAATTTCATAAACACTTGGGATTAAAGATACAAGTAGGCTGCTCTTCAAACTGTTCTGCTAGACAAAGTAGAAGAATTTCCTGGGATATCAGAGAGGAATAACTTTAATTTCCACTCCTTTCCTTTGGACAGGAGTGGAAATTAAAGGAAAATGAGAGGAGAGGAGGGAAAAAAAAGAGTGCTGACAAAAGGCTGCCGCTACACAGTGAGACCCCATTCCCCTAATATCTCCCATAAAGGTGCAGAACTTCAACCTGCTTCACTTCACATAGATCAATCAGTAAATTTATTCACTTTTTCACTTAGTTTTTAAAACAGATGGCAGGAGGGCAGCTGGGGCTACATGTTTTAACAGAGAAGTGAAATAGACAAAGAGGAGATAAACATTAAATTTTAGGAACTTTGAGTCAAATTTTATTAATACCTCAAGGGGAAAATGGGTTTCAAATGGAGTATGGTTGCATACAGTTTTTCCAGACCTTTTAAACACCATACTGTGAGATTAGTCTCATCTATAGAAAATTATCTCCTGAAGGTCAGTACTCACGGCTGTTTGCCCTAGATTCATATGAACCTTTATTTTTTAAAATTGAATATTCTGATATCATACACACTTACCTTTTATGCCTATAATCCTGAATATTCTTCAGTTAGATTTTAGCTAAGATAGTTATGGACAAATAGAGGCATTTCAGGTATCTTTTTTTAAAACTATTTTATTTTTAATTGGAGGATAATTACTATACAATATTGTAATGGTTTCTGCCTACATCTGCATGAATCAGTCATGGGTAAATGTCCCCTCCCTCTTGAATCTCCGTCCCACCTCCCTCCCCATCCCACCCCTCTAGGTTGTCACAAAGCATTGGCTTTGAGTTCCCTGTGTTCTACAGCAAAGTCCAACTAGCTGCAGTCCAAGGGACTCTCAAGAGTCTTCTCCAACACCACAGTTCAAAAGCATCAACTCTTCAGTGCTCAGCTTTCTTCACAGTCCAACTCTCACATCCATACATGACCACTGGAAAAACCATAGTCTTGACTAGACGGACCTTTGTTGGCAAAGTGATGCCTCTGTTATCTAGGTTGGTCATAACTTTCCTTCCAAGGAGTAAGCGTCTTTTAATTTCATGGCTGCAATCACCATCAGCAGTGATTTTGAAGCCCCCCCCCAAAAAAAAATAAAGTCAGCCACTGTTTCCACTGTTTCCCCATCTATTTCGCATGAAGTGATGGGACCAGATGCCATGATCTTAGTTTTCTGAATGTTGAGCTTTAAACCAACTTTTTCCACTTTCCTCTTTCACTCTGGTGTTGGAGAAGACTCTTGAGAGTCCCTTGGACTGCAAGGAGATCCAACCAGTCCATCCTAAAGGAGATCAGTCCTGGGTGTTCATTGGAAGGACTGATGCTAAAGCTGAAACTCCAATACTTTGACCACCTCATGCGAAGAGTTGACTCATTGGAAAAGACCCTGATGCTGGGAGAGATTGGGGGCAGGAGGAGAAGGGGATGACAGAGGATGAGATGGCTGGATGGCATCACCGACTTGATGGACATGAGTTTGAGTAAACTCTGGGAGTTGGTGATGGACAGGGAGGCCTGGCATGCTGCGATTCATGGGGTCGCAAAGAGTCAGACATGACTGAGCGAATGAACTGAACTGAACTGATCTATTTTACATATGGTAATGCGTATGTTTACCCTCTCAAATCATTCCACCTTCTCGCTCCCCCACTGTGTCCAAAAGTGTTCTCTATGTCTGCATCTCCATTGCTGCCCTGTAGATAGATTCATTAGTATCAAGTATCCTTTTATGCAAAGATTTCAAAATAATGTACATCTCTCAAAATGTTTAAAATTTATCAGGAATTACATATTTTCAAAGTATGAGGATGAAGTAAATTATGAATTCTCTTTATGCTGTTACCATGTGACAGCCCCCACAGGCGAGCTGATAAATAGAAGTGCTTGTTACTCTTTTTGATTTATATGGGGAAATTGATCTTGACTTATGCAGATTATTCCAGGTAGTTGGGAATGCTTCTTTGGCATAGAGTAAGGTTGTCCTGATGTTAAAGAAATTGGAAAAAGCATCAGAGAGTAGCTGGCATGAGATATGGAACTTAAGTGACAGGACTACAAGAAGAAATGAGGTGGTATCATACAGAAAGAGGGAAGTCACGGAGACAAGAAATCAGATGTATTGGGGGTGGGGGGAGGAGGGGGAAAGAGCCCATGGTCCCATTCATCTGGGGGGTGAGGTACAGGAGTCAGCCCTGGGAGCCAGCTCTTGGCACCAGTGTGGATGTTCTCATGATGAAGCAGCAGTCAGGCTCCTTCAATGAGTTTTTTATGCAGCAGGCGTTGACAAGAGGAAAGCAGAAAGGAAGAAGTTGGAAGATGCCAAGTGTTGACTACAGCTGGCAAATGGGTGTGATTGGGACCAAAATTATTAACATATGACTGTTGCCAGCCTTCCCCATCCACTGACTGGCTCAAGAGGAATCTCACTTTTTTATGTCATTTCTTCCCTTTCTCCACCCACAGAGGAGGGCCCTGCCTTGTCAGTTCCATTCTTTAGATTCTCACCATCTAGAATGGAAAATTGACAAAAGAGTATATAATCAGAGAGGCAGAAGAGGGCCTGTGCCATTGTTACTGGAATATAAAGGAAGACAACAATCTTCAGGAAAACCAAGTACACAAGCTGAAAACAGCTTTTTTTCCTTCCTCTTTTTTTTTTTTTTGTAATTCTAAGCACAGTTAGGTAATCAGAACCAGAAGGTTAAGGAACATTGTCTGCAGGGGGTAGCTCAGCACCATTATAATTTGGACATAAATATAATTTATATTCATTGGGTAGTGGGATTGGGGCTATTATGGTAGTTATAAATAACAGACTGGGAGATTTTGCTTAATTAGACAAAGATTAGGGGGACATTGAGGGCTCCTGAACAAGGCAGTGATGTGATTAGTATTCTTCTTTAGGAAGAATTATTTAGCAGCTTTATCCACATAAATGAGAGAGGAAAAATAATGAAGACAAGTGAAATCTGATAGGAGACATTGCAATATGCCAGGTTAAGGATAGTGAGGAGTAAAAGGGGAGGTGGGGGGGATAGAAAAGAAAAGATGGCAAGGTATTTGGAAAGCAAACAGTACCATTATGAGAGGCAAAGTAAAAGACATAACAATTTCATGTTTGAGGCCTTAGGAACTGAAGGAATAGAAGTGTCATTAACAGAAATGAGGATACCAGAAGGAAAAGCTGACTTCAGGGTAGAAATATTTAGGTCAATTTTACATGCATTGTTTTTGATATGTATCTGGATGAGAATGTCTCCTGGACAACTGTGAATGTAAGCTCCAAGAAGAAAAGGCCTGTAGCTGTCTCTCAACTTTCCCCATGGTATTTCTGAAGTCCAGAATACAGCAGGTGACCAATAAACACTGCTGAATAAATGAAGACTGAATGAAAGTCTACCAATACTCTGAGTTCTTATGATACATGACTGCAGTTTTCTCATTTCTCTTTATTTACAGATTCGGCTTTATACATATGCATCTTAGATCTCCATTTCCAGAGTGCCCTTAACACTCATTTGTTGAATTAGTGTTAGTAGATGCTCTTTTAGTTTAGACACACCCCATTTGCAATTCTAATCTCCCTTTAGTGTATTCAAAGAAGGGAAAACTCACTAAATGCAATATTAATATAAATAGATAAATATACATATCCATAGTACTTATTTTAAGGAAAAAGCAGCACATATAAGTAACTACAAGTGAAAGTGAAACTGTTAGTCGCTTAGTTGTGTCTGACTCTTTGTGGTCCCATGGACTGTAGCCCACCAGGTTCCTCCGTCCACAGGATTTCCTGGGCTAGAATACTGAAGTGGGTTGCCATTTCCTCCTTGAGGGGATCTTCCTGACCCAGGGATTGAACCTGCATCTCCTGTGTTGCAGGCAGATTCTTTACTGTCTGAGCCACTAGGGAAGTCCAGGTATGAATAACTATAGTCATTTCAACATTTGGTTATTCTATTTGGTTAATAGCTTACCTGAAGTTGTCAAAAATTACATTTCTTTCCAACCACAAGGAGCCTGAAAAAGACATTTGGGCAACAACTTGGAAATGACTGTTTAAAAGGTAAATGTTTTAATTTCATAAAGGGCTAGAGCGTTCCCATACTCAGCAGTTAACTCACGTGACTCACGTGACTCCACAGCACAAATTTGTAGAGCAAAGGGTGTGCAGGTTCAGTTGTGTCCGATTCTTTGGACCCCAAGGACTGTAGCCCGCCAGGTTCCTCTATGGAATTTTCCAGGCAAAGAATACTGGAGTGTGTTGCCGTTTCCTACTCCAGGAGATCTTCCCGACCCAGGGATTGAACCCACATCTTCTGCATCTCCTATATTGGAGGCGGATTCTTTACCACTGTGCTGCCTGGGAAGAGCAAATAAGGATCACAAACTGACTGTCTTACAAGGCTCCTGGGATGTAAACTTTTCCCAAGGTCTTCTCTCTCCTCCTGCAGTGTGAGGGGCTTTACAAGGCACGTGGTGTTTCTGTTTCAGAAAAACTTGCACATCCTATTTTAAAAGATTTAACAATATATGGACAGTGTATATATTTATACTGAAAGGGTCTCTGGTCATTTTGGATGATTCACTAGAGATGTTCCTCATAAGCATGGTTTAATAGTAAAATATAAATTCAAATTTTTAGTCTTCAGTGATTTCCCTCCATCTCACCCCTTGGGCTGAGATGGCTTCATGAAAGTTAATTTAAAAAAAAAAAAAAAAAAAAAGGCGAACCTTGAAAACATCTGGTGTTGAGTTCAGAAATTAGAACCAGATATGCTTCCTTATCCGTATTTCAGTTCACATAAGTAGCCTGCCAGAATGGTGAAAGGAAAAAGGTTTACTAATTTGATTTTTCTCTTGTTTTTGAAGAAATAATAGGAATATTTTAATGCTCAAAGTAGTTATGGGTCTTTTTAAAAAAATATATAGACCATCCCTGAATATACATTAAAAATATTAGAATTAATATAAATTTTAGATAATAGCATTATGATAATTCACATTCAAAGGATTTACCAAGGGATTCCTCTAAATTACAAGAGCCAAACAGTATAAAGGGCTCATAGACTGCTTTAAAAGCAGTTTTTCAAACAATTTATGGTATATGGATTCCCAAATAAAAACTGAGACAGCAAATAACTATTTGATTTCATTATTTTTTGAGCATTAGTATACATCCCATTCAGAAAGCCATCATAAAAGAACAGCTAGAATTTTTGTTTTCTAAAACTTCAACAATAATCATTATTATTAAAAGAATAATTACAGATATGCACAGAAACACTGAGAAAGATATTAATAGAATTCTAAGCTGGTGTTTACAGTTTACCATGCACTATGGAGTGTATTTTATTTTACATTTATAGTAAGCTTAAAGTAAATGAATCACATATTATTTCCATTTAACAGATGTTAAAATTGAAATCTTTCAACACAATGTGTTACAGTTACTTTTGTAGAGCCTGTAAGTACCAGAACCTAGAACATGTCTACCTTAGAGCTTTTTCTATTTCATATTATCTTTCTGCATGATGAAAATCCAACAAACTGTATCCCTAATTAGTTGGCATTGGAAAGCTAGGTTTTAACTGCATTCAATTCTAGAAAAATCAACCTGAGTGAAACATCAGCTTAAAAAAAAGAAACATATTAACACTGCACTTGGAATATCTGTGTGGTAAGGAATTCATTAGATCTGAAACTCACTGCTTTGACAGGATCTGTTTACTAATGGATTTTTCCAATTGATTTTTTAATATGATTTTTTATTATCAGCATAATTTTTAAATTAATTTTTTAAATGGTGTATAGTTGATTTACAATGTTGTGTTAGTTTGTGCTGTGTAGCAAGGTGAGTCCATTACACATATATCCACTCTTTTTTAGATTCTATTTCCATACAAGTCATTACACAGTATTGAATATAGAGTTCCCTGTGCTATTCAGTAGGTTCTTATTAGTCACCTATTCTATCTGTATCTATTCTATTCTGTATAAAGTAGTATGTATATGTCAATTTCCATCTCCCAATTTATCCTGCTTCTCCCTTTCCCTGTTGGTGACCATGGGTTTGTTCCTTCAACTGTAACTCACCTTCCATCTTGTAAATAGATTTATTTGTACTATTTCTTTAGATTTCACATATAAATGATATCATATGATATTTGTCTTTTTCTGTCTGACTTCACTCAGTATGACAATCTCTACATTCATCCATGTTGCTGCAAATGGCATTATTTCATTCTTTCTTTATGACTGAGTAATACTCCTTGGTGTATATGTACCACATCTTCTGTATTCATTCTTCTGTCAATAGACATTTAGGTAGCTTCCATGTAAATTGTAAATAGTGCTAGACTATTGTAAATAGTGCTACAGTGAACATTGGGGTGCATGTATCCGTTCAAATTACAGTTTCTCCAGTTACATGTCCAAGAGTAAGATTGCTGGATCATATGTTAGCTTTATTGTTAGTTTTTAAATTTATCTCCCTACTGTTCTCCATAGTGTCTATACCAATTTACATTTCCACCAACAGTGTTGGAGGGTTCCCTTTTCTCCACACCCTCTCTAGCATTCATTGCTGTAGATGTTTTTAAATATGGTTTTTGCTCTCTACTTTTTCAGTTGTTTTACATGTAAGTTTGTCCATAATCTTTCCATTTCAAGCAATTATACATTATAAAAATATGTCCTATGTTCATTCAAATGTAGAAAAAGATTAAAAGTGTCTAATGCATATGCTACATGAGTCGGATTTATTTTTCTTTTGCAGGGGAGAGGTGAAAAGCCATCTTTTAAATTCGGCTCTACATCTTACAAAGGAGAAAGTTGAAATGGAATGTTTTCCTTTTTTAAAATAGTGCTTTTCTTGGTGGTACAGCTTTTGGCCATTCTGTCAAAGTCTGGTCCGAAGTCTTATTCCAGTACTAGATTATCAAGTTTTCCAAAATCAGCATAAACCCAGGAACATTTTGCCTTTTTCTTACTCCCTCCCTAATTAATAGCAACAACAATAACAATAATAGATCTCTTCCATTATTATAATTTAGTGTTTCTGGATGTGGAAACGTAGTAAGAAGGAATGAGATATTTGCGATATAATGATAATGCATGCTTTTCTATGTGAATTGTGGTCACTCAGTTGTGTCCAACTCTTTGTGACCCCATGGACTGTAGCCTACCAGGCTCCTCCATCTATGGGATTTTCCAGGCAAAAATACTGGAGTGGGTTGCCATTTCCTTTATACTTTATGTAAATACAATTGGATTGACTCCTCAAAACCCATGATAAAGACAGTGAAATTTGTATTCTTTCCATACTAAAGAAATAAAAGTAGGGGCTCAGAGAAGATAAATAAAATGTGCAAGCTGATATGGCCAGTAAATGGCAGAGTGGATTAAGAATCTAAGCATCTCTACTCTGCTACTGGTTTGCAATGTTTATACAATCAAATTCTCTAATTCTGAAGCTACATTCACTTTGAATAGCCAGATAAGACATGTGCAGACCAGTCTGAAATTCAGAAGCTCTGAATTCCTGTCTCCACCTAACTTGGAACTCTCAGGAAACATGACATCACAATTAAGGGCATGGGCTCCAGAGGCACCTAGACCTAACTTTACATTCCCATTCCTCCATTACCATCTCAAGGAAGCTTCACAAGTTAGTTTCTCCAAGCCTTAAGCTCCTCATCTGTAAAACAAAGATTGTTATGAAACTTAAATACAATAACAAATGTAAAAGTCTTGGCCACAATAAGTATTGCATAAATCTTTGCTGCTAGCACTTCATTTTATGCTGATTTCTCTTTTCCCAATAATATATATATATGCATATATATATATATATATATACTTTTGGAGGCAAGTGAAAACCCATATAGGTTTCATTGTGCACAAATGCTGACCACACACAGAGAGCCCTCCCCTAGGCACTTACATTCTACCCCTTAGACACCTTGGAATTATTGCAAAAGTTCTTGAATGCAGATGTACATGAAGAATTTCCTTGAACTGAAAAAGTAGTATGTCTTACAGACCTATGTGACCATTTCTTTTGTCTCTAGGTTTTTTATCTCATAATAAATAAATTGAAAATTTACTAAAAAGCTTTACTGAATTCCAGTATAGATTTTCTTGATGAACAAATAGAGTATCACCATAATTATAGATGGGATTGGAAAGCATTGCTTTGTGAAAAAATACTTAATGTTATTCAAAAGGGATGGGAATCAACATTGGCTTTCAAACTTCAGTCAACTTGAATTTATAAGTATTTCTAAAATCAGATAGTCCAATTTGATATTGATTCCTTGAGGCTAGAGGATTCCATTTCATTTATGGATCAGATTCATTTCCTTAAATGTGTCCTAACAACTAAATATGGATCAGGTTTGGTGAAGTAATCATAGTTAACAATGAATACCCTGTTTTTTCCTTGCTCTTTTTAATTCTGTTGTCTTTCCAAAGTTGAAATACAGTAGCAATAAATGTGATGGTGAGAAACTCAAGTATAATTTCAAGGGATTAATTCAAAGATACCTCAAGGTCTTTGTAAGAATATTAGGTGGTGGTGATTGCATTAATATACTTGTGTACATAAATTCAGAGTATTTCTATATCATTTACCATGTTCTCAGTAACAAGGAATAGAGGTTCAAAATGGATTATACATTAAGGAAAATACTGCCTTTCATAGCTGGAAGTTCAGGGGTTAAGATGAACCTTGGAGGAGGCTTTGTCCAGTGGTTCTGGTTGGGTTCCACCCCCCTGGTGGCTCAGCTGGTGAAGAATCCACCTGCAATGTGGGAGACCTGGGTTCAATCCCTGGGTTGGGAAGATCCCCTAGAGAAGGGAAAAGCTACCCACTCCAGTATTCTGGCCTGGAGAATTCCATGGACTATATAGTCCATGAGGTTGCAAAGAGTTGGACAAGACTGAGCAACTTTCACTTTCACGGTTCTCCCAACTGTGTCCCACTCCCTACATAACATGATCCTCAGGATGGAGCAGAATAGCATCAGAAGATACAAGCCCCACAGCAACAAATGACCACAGCCTAGAGAAGAAAAAATTAGCTTTCAGAACTCTTCCATAAAAGAGAGGGAACTTCTTTCCTAATCTCCCTTCAAATGTGTTTGGCTAAAATTGAGTTGCATGCTCATTGTATACCAGTGTTTGAGGTGATAGAGTAATGGAATTATGGCCATGCAGTGTAAACTGCCCCTGAGGTTCTTGGCTGCTAATAAAAGGGTAATGAATACACAAAATTGGGATTCTCTTGGGAAGAAATAAGTGGAGAATGTATACTTCTACATAGGCAACCATCAGTATCTTCTACCTCTTACGGGCAGATTCTTTACCATCTGAGCCACCAGGAAAGCCCCTTCCAATATCTACCCATTTGTTTTTTTAAGAGGTATTAACTGAGATAATTAAGATCCTGAAACATAAATATTCCTTCTGATACACACTTGGAATAAAACTACAAATGTTTTAAGTATTAAATAAATTGGCTTGAGCTATGAAATTCTTATACTGCTGGCAAGCGACCATGTCACAAGGCATGGACAAGATTAAACGTTAATGGATGACTGGGATAAGTCCAAGTAAAGGAAAGGAGGCCTCTGCAAATGTGCTTCATGCTCATATAAGGATGCATATCGCCTCTTTAAAATGTAAACCAGAGGATTTCATGCAAGCTAGCGTTAAAGAAGAAAAACAAGGTTTCTCATGGAAAGCACTCAGCTTTGGGATAGGCACCCAACAATGGGATGGTATTAAGATTCATATAATGCCAGATACTCCTATGGTCCAAGATTAATTTTAACCAGTGATCTGTTCAGAACCCAGTAACAAAAAATACTTCCTTGGTAATGAGGTTTTATTTACAAAGAGATTTATATGACTTATTATTTACCATGATTTTTTAAAATGAAAAATAAAGATTTTCAGAGGTCTAATAAAACCAAGAGGAAAACAAAGATTTTCTGGAAATGCTGTTTTGGAGTGTTGACTGCATCAAAGTACAAAACATATATTTTTAATTTTGGAATTTCTTTTTACTCATGCCTCATAATTGTTCTTAAAACACAAATCTCTTTCCAAAGAAGAAATTGTGCTCTTCTCTAAAACTAATTTAACTTTGAAAAATACTTGATATTAATTGATTATTTAAGTATTTATAAAATGGATAGTGTTTCCAGAAAGAATTAAAATACATAGTTTCTGCCCTCAAAGAACTTAAAACCTATTTGAGGACATCAATCTAAAATATAAGAAGCAATAGCCAAGAAAAGATAGCATTTAATTAATTACTAAATTGTGTATCAGGGCATAGTGATATAGAAAAGACTGGATGAAGAAAATCATACCAAAACTACAGAAGCCTTACTAACATCACACTAACATCTCTTTGAATAGTCACCATGTACCAAATGTGTTTAATAGCTTATCATTTAATCCCACTACAACCCTATACATTGCAATCATTAGCATCAATATTTTACAGACAAATGAATTGAGGCTTAGAGAGATTAACTTGCCCGCATTGAAAAGTTAGTAAAAAGCAGAACTGGGAAATGAACCCATGTAGTCAAATCCTACCACGTGATTGCTTAGCTAATAAGGTATTCTGCCTTCATGGAATAAGACAAACTCAATGAGCATTTTGAAGACTTAGTGGTCCTTCTAAATGAAGGAGGATGGAGGGAGGTATCTTAAGAAGGAGGACCAAAACCAGTGAGGGCATAGTCGCTGGAGTGTCCATGGTATATTTTAGGCCCTTAAAAGAAACTGCCCAAACTGAATCCAAAGTTTGAACAACATTGAATGGGAAGACAAAATTGGACAAATTCAGTGGAGTTGAGTTACAGATATTTACAAAGGCATTGAAGAGTTTTACAAAACAATTTTTCAATTTTTTTTTCAATATAAAATAACTGTTTGAACTCTTTCATCTCCTCTCTGTCTCATCCTCAGCTGCAGCTTCAAATTCCAAAAGACTTGAAATGAATCACGGGAGACCACCCAACATCTTTCAGGCCTTTAGATTAAACTCAAACCATAGAGGTGTTCTTAATAACTGAAAGGTTAATGCTTTTCAATCCTGGATCAGCCAAGCCTAAGGAGACAACAAGAGACATCCTGGTGACCTGGAAATCCCACAGGCCCTCCCAAGTGACCTCCCAGGGGTACTTCTCCACATTCCACACACTTGGCAGTCTGGTCTCTCCCTGTCAGTCTGAAATGGAATGCAGTCTCACACCCTGTCAGAACAGAGGTTTTCCTACACTGAAGTGGAAATTGTTCCAACACTGAAACAGCTTATACATGCATGTTTATAAACATGTGGTTAATCTCTGGGAGGAAACACAAAAACTGGCCATTGTGATTGCCTCAGGAAAAGATAGTTGGGTAGTTGGGAAACATTCAAAGAAACTTACTTTGCATCTCCCTACCCACCCCTTGACTTCTCTGAAGGCTATACATGTATTATTGTGTTTTTGAAAATATGTTTATTGTAAATGAATTAACTTTTTAGTGGCTTTTTTGCCTGTCCCACAATGCACTCAAAGCATCATTGCCAGCCAGTTCCCCAAGGCACAGCTCTTATCACACCCGGCCCCTAGTCAGAGACCTTCAATGCATGCCCACCACTAATAATGAGTTCCCAAGGTTCACAAGAATTGATTTACTGATATAATTTATGTTTCACACCACATTTTGAAGTAGGTTATGCCTCATATGACAAGTAGTAATATGGGTGTAGTGAATTAAAAAAAAATTATTGAGGGTTACACAGCTAACTGGTCATACTGCTGAGACTTGGCCCTGGAATACATGCCTCTTTCTATGATATCATACAGTTTCTCACATACAGTGTATTATATTAAATCAAATCTCTTTAGCCTACCTTTGATTTTTAACCTTCCTGCGAAGCTTTCTCATAAATCCCTAACATCTATCCTTTGCTCCAGGGAAACTGGTACTTAAACACGGGTTCCTCAAATATCCCTCCCTCAACTATCACTGAACCTTTCTTTGTTTTCTTTCTGCTCCCTTACAATGTCTCCCCCTTCCTTTGTCACTTATGAACATCTCCCACGGTTAACCACAAGTGGTCCTCCTTAAGGCACCTTTCCTGAATTCCCCCAGTTATCAACTATTCTCTTCTCCATACTGTATTGTACCACTCACAAAACTACCTGTTAGTCTTCAGTTATAATTAACTTGGTGTTTGTCTTAACCTAACTAAAAACTGTAAACCTTGAGAAGAAAGATCATGGCTCTCCATGTTCATTTTCCCAAATATCTAGGAAACTATTTTCACTTATTAGAGCCTCAGAAACATTTGTTGAATTCCGTTTGATAAATGATATTCTGGAACACCAGGGGTGCATTGTAAGATGAAGCAAACTTTGGAGAGAACCCAGACACTGATTTAACAGTAGAGATCGTGAACTGGTGATCTGTGATAATCTGAAAGACGTGTGTGTTGTTAGCACAGGGTAATTTCTTTTGAGGGTTTAATTTTTAATTTGAATTATTTTCCAGCATTAAAAGCAGAAGATCTCATGTGAAAATCTAAATTTCTAGTTTTTTAAAAAATGGGAAAATCTAGCAAGACAGCGTCTGTCCAACCACGTGACACAATTGGCTAGAATTAGTAAAACCTGCCCATTTTCATTATGGTACAGGCTATCTGGTGCACCATAGCCCATCATTCATGGTTGTCTTACACTGAGGGAGCTATACTGATTTGTGATACCTGTTGGATGCTGTATATTCACATTTTCAATTCCTACTTGAAATGGTGATCCTTTTTCCTTCAGAAAAGAATCCCTAAGTCTCATTAACTCTACAGAGAGCTCTGTACCTCCTTCAAGAATGGCCTGGTGAAAGCTACTTTCTCAACCATCTTTGAAAGAGTAACTTACCCTCCTCATGTAGGAAAGCCTCAATTAGAAGTTAAGTCAGGGGACTTCCCTGATGGTCCAGTGGCTAAGACTCTGTGCTCCCAATGCTGAGGGCCCAAGTTCAATCCCTGGTTGGGGAACTAGACCCCAACTAAGAGTTTGCATGCCATAGCTAAAGATCTTGTATGCTGCAAGTAAGACCTGGCACAGCCAAATAAATAAATTTGTTAAAAATTTATTTATTGAAATTGGAGAATAATTACTTTATAATATTGTGATGGCCTCTGCCATAGATCAACTGAATTGGCCATAGGCATACATGTGTCCCCTCCCTCCTGAACCCCCCTCCCACCTTCCTCCCCACCCTATCCCTCAAGGTTGCCACAGAGGACCTGCTTTGGGTTCCGTGCTTCATACCGCAGACTCCTGCTGGCTATCTATTTTACATACGGTAATGTATATGTTTTAATGCTATTCTCTCAAATCATCCCACCCTCTCAATATTTTTTTTTTAAAGCAGTTAAGTCAGTTGTTACATTTGGGTGTATTAGTGGAAATAGAGAAAAATTCTATGCAAAGAAACAAAACTGTCATTTCAACTATAGAACGTCACACTGAGACATTGCCAGGGGGCTACCTCCTAGTGGCCCATAAGCAGGGAGTAGAATACTATGCAGGTGACAGAATTCCATAGCAAGGAGGGATCTGAAGAAAGCAAACCAATGCTTTTATTATTTTTATGACATTCCTACCAAATTGATTTTTTAAATCTTCAATTCTCCAATGAGGGCAAGCCACCACTTAAATTTTCACAATTTGTACTTCAAAAGAATTCTTTTTCACATGTAGGGAAAAAATGATTTATTTTATCTTTCCCCCCAATAGTCCTTCATTTTCCCTCTGGGGTAATGGTAATCACATGACAGACTTTTTTTTATATTTAAAGATGATAATCATGACCTTCATGATGACTCAAACGGTAAAGATGCTGTCCACAATAGGGGGGACCTGTTTTTCATCCCTGGGTCAGGAAGATCTCCTGGAAAAGGAAATGGCAGCCCATTTCAGTATTCTTGCCTGGAAAATCCCATGCACATAGGAGCCTGGCAGGCTACAGTCCATGGAGTCTCAAAAAAAGAAGATTAGGACATGCTTTAGCCAGCAGTTATTATTAGTCCATGGGGTCACAAAGAGTCAGACACAACTGAGCAACAACACTTTTACTTTCTTCATCATGTTGCCTCAAAGCCTTCCGTTCTTCAGGTGAAACACCTATGGCTTCTGGTTAGTAAGACTCTCTTTATCCCCTGGTTGTTTCTTCTCTCATTATATTCCACCAAATTCTTGGCAGCCCAAACTGGCCAAAGCATTACAGGTATTATCATGTCCAACAGAGCATAGCAGAGGATATTGAATCATTTCACTATAATAGCTTTATCTATGCAGTCTTAAAGCTTAATTAGTTACTTTGGCAGCGGCAAATCTCTGTTGACTCACATGTGGTTGCACTCGACTGGAACCCCCAACTTCTGTTAAAGTTCGTCTTTACCATCGTGTACTTCCACAAGTGGACATTTGGACTTCATAATTATCTCTATTAAGTCTCATCATGTTTATATTGGCCCATTATTCCAACCCGTCAAGGTTGGATTTGATTCTAGAACTCTCTCTCCTTTATTTCTATCTCTGCAAATTTAATATGTATGTAGTCAATTCTTCCCTCCAAGTCAGTAAAAAATAAGCAGAGTAGGAAAAGACTTTGCTTCAGGTCCTCTTTCCTGGTTTCCAGATTCAGGCTGGTCCCTCAATGTTTTTTTGAGAAGAGCCATTTACCTGTCAATGGCCTACTCAACTCTGTTGTCAGCTTTCTACCTGTCTTTAAGAATGCTCTGGGAAAAGAATGTTCAAGTGCACATGCATACACAAAAATATACACTTTCCTTGGGAGAGGATTCATAGCTTCCACTTGATCTTCAGAAAGTTTCTTGACATAAAAAATATTAGGAAACACTAACTTCATAAATTCTCTGAACACCCAATATATTACAATATCTATTTTTTAAATCTCTAACGATCATTATTTATTGGGTGCCTACTGTGTGCCAAGAGAGCTCTAACTATTGAAATTTTTAGAACACAATAGACCAATCCTCTGCCTTCATGACGTTTACATTGTAGTGAGGCAGAACGCTAGACCACAATGACCAAGAGTAATAAGGAAACCAGTAGTATGTTTAATACTGAAAAATGCCAAGGAACAAAAATAATATAGCAGATATGAAGTGTTGAGCAAGAAGGCAGCCTCACTGAGATGACATTTATGTTAATACGGCAGCAAATGCAAGGCACCCTGTTAGACCACACTCTTAGTCTACCCATGAGCAGCAAAGCTGCAACAGAGTAAGCTAGGGGAAATAGTGGAGATGATTTGGGAGAGGATTGTGGGTGGGGAAGCCAGAATGGTTCTCCAACATGGGTTGGGGGGAGAGGGGTTCCCCCACAGGTGCATTTGGAAATGTGGGGGAGAGGTTTTTTTAGCTGTTACAATGACTCTGGGACACTACTTACACTTAAGGGGAGCAGAGACACTCTGTAGGATTGTTTTGTATGGTGGAAAACTGTTTTGCCTCCAATGCCAACATCATCCCGTTGAGAGACCCCAAGTAACTTTAGCTGTTGTATAAACTCTGGACTTTACTCTGAATGAGATGGGAAGCCATTAGAGATCTCAGTGAAGAAGAATGAATAGTCTCATGCATTTATCAAGGCTCAGCCTAGCCATCCTGATGAAGATGAAGGGGACCACAGCAGAAGCACAGAGATCAGCTGAGAGATTGTCACAGTAATCCATGTAAAAGATGATGATGGCTGGACCGGGGAGGTAGGAAGGAGGAGGTGACAATTGGTTGGATTCTGAGTAAATGCTTAAGATTGACCAGGTATTGCTGGTGCAATAGAAGTGGTATGAGAGAGAAAGAGGAGAAGAGGATGAATCTAAGATTTTAGGCCTGATAAGTATCTATCATTTGGGAAGGATAGAACTGTCATTTGTAGTTGTGATGCAGCACAACTTTAGTTGGAAGTGAAGTATCAGGAAGAAGGCCGCATGACATAGCTACTTAGACTGATGGATGCATGCAGGTATATAAGAGTGTGTATTGTCTGTAGATACAGTTACAGAGAGATAAAGATACAGGTATGAGAACTGATATAGACAAAATATAGAGATAGAGACATAGAAAAAAAATCTAAAAGAGACCAAAAATGTTAACACCAGCTATCTCTAGTTTTTTTTTTTTTTTTTTTACTTAATTTGCAGGTTTTTCTTTTACACATTTCCTAGATTTTCTTTTACACATTTACACATTGTGAAATGTAAAACCTTTGAATATCTGCAACACTACTTCATACAGCTTATTTATGAAAGCAACAGAGATCTGCTTCGATTTTCTTTTCAGTGGACTCGGCCCCTCTCCCTCCAACTGCTTACTCATCAGTTAGCAATGGACTCCCTGCTTGTGAGGCCACTTGTTGGGATTTAAAATCTTAGCCTTACTCTACTGTGGTCATTATAAGCATGCAAGACATTTCCAGACCCCCAAGATTTTCATTCCGAGGAGAAATGGGGGAATTGTTAGCAGCTGGATCCTCTTTGAAAGAGCAAGCCACACATATTTATAGAGCTTTAGGGGATCATAGGAGGAGCAAAACAATTGTCACTCAGGTCCCCTTTCCTGGCAGCACCTCAAAGCTTACCAAGTGAGAACAAGAGCGCCCAGCTGCCCTGAAGAGCCAGAGAGAGTGAAATTTAAAACTTGAATTGCCTCTCTCTTCTCATTATGTATTATTTGTCAATCATGGATAAAAAGTGGTTTTTGCCCTCCAGCTGCTAGCCCTGGGGCGCACATATCACTCAGCAGTGCCACTTTCTTCTGGAACATTGCAAGAAAAATCAGTGATTACACCTTTCTCTGAAAGGAAGTATGGTCTTCTGTCCTTTTTTTTTCTTTTTTCATTTTAACCTGATGGTTTAAACTAAGAAGGCAAGTCACTTGGAAAAAAATAAGTAAACTTGGTTGTTATGGTGATAGACATCTTAAATATGGAAATAATGTCTATTAGTACACAGATGCTTTCCTCTTTCTTATTGGAGCCAACATGTCTGAAAAGTACTTGATGGCTACAGCCTAGTGGTAGAGGAAGATTGTACTCCTTTGTACCAGACCTTGCAAATAAGCAATAAAATGCACATTATCACCCCATATGAAATGCAGACTTTTAAAGATAGATTCATTTTGATGCCCGCCTTTCAAGCTTGTTTTACGACATCGAAACATATTGCCCTCATTTGTACATTTCACTCATGTGACATGGAGCCCTTTTTAAAGTTTTTTCACACCATTGAGGACTCAGTAACTATTTATTGTACTGTATAGGGAGTGACCTGAAGCTTAGATATATTTTCAGTCGCTATGATAAATATACATTAAGCCATACTGCACACAACTTTCTGTCTAATATTCTTAAACAAAGTACCAAAGCATCACTTCAGTTATTCAAGCACATTCAAATAGGAAACGTCAGCATCTCTTTGTGTCTAAAATTTGCACCTTTGACTTGTATAAAGGAGAAAAGTCCCAATACAGCAATGCTGAAGTTTTTAGATTTCTTTAACCAGGAGAAGTGCACTGAAGGCATTAGTAGGCACAGCTCTGATTCTTTTTTAAGTTAAATACCACTCACCAAACAATTCAAAATTCAAAAAGCATACATTTTACAGGTGGATTAAAATGCTAACATAATTGATGACCTTCAAAGTGTAAGTCCTTCAACAGTTAAGACAATATTGGCTCTCTACCATTCTTTTCTTTTTGTCATAATTCTATCTAGGAACAGAAATTGATGCCAACTGGAAAAATCCAATCATGGAAGCCCCAGCAGGTTCAGCTTCCCCTTTCATGTTCTAATTTACATGGAAATGTGAGGTGATCACATTGTCATAAATTTTACAGAATGTAGGTTTGGGCAGTAAGGACAGCCAATAGTTTGGGCCCACCTACTGCTTCAAGCTTCTTATTTTCTGTGGGTAGAATATGGACCCTGCAGTAAGTTCAGGTTCAAATGGAAGGCACTGAACTGGCCAGGCTTCCAGCCAAAGCTATGCATTGTCAAGGCATTTCACATGGTTTCCATCTAAAGTTACAGAAGATTGGGGCAAGTCTGTCTGTACCGATGAACATGTGTGTGCAGACTGCCACCTCGACTGGTTCTGATTTACACCTAATTCTCTCCAGGATCCCTAGAAGTGAACTTTGCTGAACTTCGTATAAGTTCAACCTTTGTAACCAGACCTGAAATCCCAGAAGTTTGGTCTGAAATTCAATTTCAAAATGAAGACATGTCTTTCCAAGTTACATGTTTCCAACTATTGTTGATTATTTCGCCCCAATATCTGTGATGTCTAATGCTGTACATTCCTAAATATCTAGGTAGTGTAAGAGAATTGGAACTTAGAGGACCAGCACCGTGGAGTGGGTGGTTGCAGAACATCTACAGTTTCAAAGTGTGTCTCATTGAAGAAAGCTTCCAAATACATGAGGATTTTGCAGTGGCCTTTGGCAAACAAGTATCTATTAGATGCTTTTAATGCTCTTCTTTATATCTCTTTTCTCTTCCCAACTGATCCATCAAAACCGAGATAATAAGTCAGCCAAACTGAATGCTTACCCTTGCTTTCTTGATTCTCTGGGTTTCCAATTTTATGCCTTTGTTCTCTTGTCCTTTACCTGAGCTACCTTTCTCTTTTTGCCATATGTTCATAATCTCACTAATCATAAGGCTCCTTTACAAGCTCTTCATCCACAAAGCCTTGCTTGACCCTATCAACTGGAAATGATCCCTCCTTTATCTGAACTTCCATAACTCTGAATGGTGGGGCATCATCATCATCATGTATACGTGTATGTTATCTCCCACACTAGACCGTAAGATGCCTGAGGGCAAGACTATCACTCAGTTGTTAGAAAGATGATAGAGTCACTCAAATGATATTGTTGAAAGAATAATGAATGGATAGATGGATATTCATTGTGTTCAAATATAAAGCGACAGGAAGACATAGACATAGGCAGTATCATAACAGAAGTGACAAAAAGCATTAAAGAGGAAAGGCACTTTCCAGGTCCTCCCTGCCTTGGTGTAGTCAAGGTAATGCCAACTTCACTACCGTGTGAGCCTCAGAAAGAAAGTCACCCCATGGTCCTCATTCAAAGTTACATCCCCAGCCCCTCAGCACAGTAACTGGCCCATAACAGATACTCAATAAATGTTTTTTTGAATGAATAACATATTGAATTTTTAAAAGCAAAGACTGTTTATATAATGTAAGCCTCTAAGCTAGAGAAGGAAGTTTTAGGGATGTCAGGAGATGATAAGGTTAAAAAAAACAAAAACCTAAAGCATCTTAAGGTAAACCACTAAAAAAATGGTCTCCCAGTTTCTACCTGTCTGACCTTGTCTGGGCCTACTTGAGCTTTGAGTTCTCTTCCTGTTCAATGTCAAGTTGATGAGACAGCCACAAGTGATAATCTGTGTAAACTCAACCACTCTCTTATTAGCTCAGAAAATTATAAAAACTGATACTGGCTCTTGAGAGTTCTTCTGTAGAGTACTCTCTTATTTCCAGAATAGCTTCAAACTTGATAAGATCCACGCCTTTGGAGGAGAGATTAGCATCAGACCCAGTGGGGATTTTTAATCACATTAAAACAAGATAACATGTTATCTGAGAGAAAATTAATCCTCACTTCTAGGCTGTGTTATTTATGCAACTTGACAGATGGGAATTCTTTTAAATAGTTATCTGGTCCATTTCATTTCACAGGGTTTATTGCCTTGACATCTAAATATCTTTAATTTATAAGCATTCAAATGGTTCTTGATTAAAATAACTAGCAATTTTGTTAGTTCTTGCTTCATAAAATAAGTCATATAATCAAACTCCTAAAGACAGCATATTGATATCATATTTCCAATTAGATTTCCAGATTTATAACATCAGGTACCCAAAGATGACAGCATAAATAAATTCATTTAGCTCAGCACTTACAACTTAATATTAGTTGGAAGAGAGCTGCAGAAAATTGCCTGGGATGAAGGAAGGTGGATACATATTTGAATGAACTTTGTAAAACAAGTAACTGCTTGTTTAAAATTCCTTGCATTTCCAGACAGTTCTTGTGATTTTTGATGGTATCATATCCTATTTCAAAATATGCAAAACCTTTATTTATAGAACCAACTATTCACACCTCTTTTCACAAATGACTTTAAATAGATTCTTCCCAAGTATGATTTCATTAGAAGTGAAAAGGAAAGTTTACCATATTTAACAAATTTTATCTACCTGCTTTGAAAAAATGAAAAGTGTAAATGAGATAATAAAAAAAGAGTTTAAGATATTTCAAATACCTTCTACACATTCATATATCAATTACTTAGTCAGGAAATATTTCTCAATCACTAATATTAAGTGAAGCAAGTACAGGCAAAAGCTATTTAAATCCAGTTACATGAAAGTTAACATTACTACATTATATCAAATTACACCCAATGAGTGACCAGTTCTTATTTACTTAGAAAGCTAGTACCAAAAGCTCTCTGTTATCTGGCTTGTTACTATTTATAATTGTAATTATAATAGCAATCAAATTCCTATAAAGTCACTTAAAGCATATTAATATCACATTGTCAATTAAACTACAATTTTACAATGTCAGGTACCAGAAAGTTAAGAGTATAAGCAAATTCATTTAGTTCAAACACTTATTTTACCTTAAAATGTTCTACTTCGTGTGTGATATGAATTCTAGCAAACTACTCATAAATGAATTCTAATCTTCAAAAACAAAGTACAAAGGCCTGCAAAATTACGTTGCTGACTTGGACTAATGCAGTAAACCAGTTTCAGAATTTTGATAAGGAACGCATTCACTCAATATTTTAGGTAATCATTAATTTTTAAGGTGAAAACACAAAGTATTACTCAGTGATGAGTTCAAGCTTAGTCATAGGTTCCAAAATGTTACATTAGTTAAAAGATGACAAGCAACCTCAAATCAGCATTTCTTTTTTACCCTCACTTATTCATGGAAATGCTATGACCAAGCTAAAGCTACGCTATTACATATTCCCTTTTTTGAAAATTGAAACTGATAAAGTAGGTAGAATAGCATTCTCACTCCATTTTACATATGAGAAATTTGAGCCTCAAAGAGTTCCTCAAGACCACACAGTTGGTAAATAGCAGACCCAGAGAACCAGATTGCCAGGAAAAGAATTTACCAGCAAAATTAATGAAGCATTTTACACTCAGGTCAGCCAGAACTACCAGTTCTTCATTTCCTATATTTTTCCAAGAACCCTTACTTGCTTTTCTGTGGATCAACCTAATTTGTTTCTACTCTACTCACACGGTAGCATGTCTTCTATATGTGATCCATTTATTCCGGTCAGATGTTATTTTTCCATTATCCTTGGATTCAAGTATTGGTATCCTTACTCAGCTTTTGCTTTTGTAGGTTGTCAGTCAAAGGTCTTATAAATTTTTCTTCCTTTGAAAGTACTCTGTACCTGAGACAAATCAGAAGAGCAGAAAAAAATTCAGCCATGTCAAAAACGTATCTTAGAAAGAAATTTGCTTTGCATACTGTCATTTAACAAACAGTCACTTGATTGATACTATGATGTATCTGAACATGACTGACAAAGTCAAAGCCTAACAAGGAAGACCTATAATAAGCCAGAGATGACTACATGTACCATGGTATGTGCTCTAATAGAAGCAACGAATTAGAGAGCTTCCAAGAGTAGGTACCTAAAGACTGCAGGAGTTAGGGAAGGTAAATAGGCAAGAGACAATTGAAATAACCATTGAAATGTGAAAAGAAATCAGCAAAGAAGGTCAGTCCAGGCAAAGCTGCCCAACCTGATGCGGCACTTTTAAGAATCTGCCCCTTACTGGCATTATAGGATGGTGTTCCACAGAATTTCCCCCCTGCATGCCCATTTTTACTAAACTTGTCTTCCTGAAATGCCGGTTTTCACTAGCTTTGTATGATTTATCTGCTACTATAACTTGGCCTCCACCCAATCCGCTTGATAAAGGAGACAGTCTGTCTTACACTTTGATCCTAGAAATGGTTTATATCTCAGCATAATTGTGGGGAAACAATTATGGATTACACCACACCCATTCAACCCAAAGTCTAGCAACTTTCAAGGATCCATAGCTCCTTTAAGCATTTTTCTATCAAGTCTTCCTCTTCCTCCTGGGCAGGACCTGGAAAATGGTGGAAAATCATTATATCAATAATAAAAATAAAAATAATAATAAAATAAAATAATAAAAATCAATATCATCTGGAGACAGACAAAAGTTGAATATGGCTAAGAATGTTTGAGAAAAAGCAAATACTAGAGCTAGAAAGGTAAAAACAACAAAGTAGTAAAACTTTTCAAGTACTGAGCAGTAATTATCTGTCAGGCATCATGTCAAGTGTGTTTTGCATTATCTAATTTAATCCTCCAGCTTCCCAGGTGGCTCAATGGTTAAGAATCTGCCTGCCGAGCAGGAGATGTGAGTGTGATCCCTGGGTCAGGAAGACCCCCTGGAGAAGGAAATGGCAACCCATATCAATATTCTTGACTGGGAAATCACATGGACAGAGGAGCCTGGTGGGCTACAACCCATGGGGTCTCAGAAGAGTCAGACATGACTTAAAAGCTAAACAACAATAGTTTAATCCTCACAACAATTCAAGAGGTAGATCCTGTTACTTTCCCTATTTTACAAATGAAGTAACTGAAGTTCAGAGAGGTTCAGTACTTCCTGAAGATCACACAAATGGTAAAGGGACCAGTCAGGCTCCCACTCAAACTCCGGAATCCACACTCTTAAACTATATGCCTCCCAAATATAGGTCAGATTGGCTTGTAAACCCACATTCCATGCTTTATTAGCATCAAATTCATTCATTCCATGAATTTGATCCTAATGAGATGAGCCATTGAAGGTTTTTAAGCATGGTTGTATTTGGACTTGAATTTTAGAAAGATCATTCTGGGGACATAGGATGGGGTGAAGAGAATGGACGGAGTTCAAAGACCACTGCCTATGGTGATGAGATGAGGCCCTCAACTTGTGTGGTAGCCATTGGCAAGGAAATGACAAGAAATATTTGAAGACTTACCATGTGTGAGTGGATGAGGAAGGGGGATCGAAGAGGATTCCAAAGTCTCTGGTCTAGCTGGCTCTTGGAGGTTGTGAACAGTATCAGCAAAAAGAGAGAACTCAGAGCGAACTGGTTTAAGAGACAAGATAGGGAGTTATATGACAGCCTACCACCAGACACACTTCCCTCTGTGGTCAAGCTTGCTTGTGTTCAGATTGTTCTTCCAAGTCAACTTTATAACTGAATTTTTTTTTTTAAAGTAACTTTTTTGGAGATCTTTCAGAGGATAAAATCAATGGAGACTAAGAATCTGGACAGTCTGTTCTGATGGGTCTGGCTTCACATTCCCTTCCTACTCCATTTTCTAGAATAGGCACCACAAAGAGAATCCATTAACGTCTTCCAAATCAGCATCCAGGCCCTACAGGAAAAAGCCCACCCAGCAGGTTTTTAATTGCCTCTCCATCTCACCACCCAAACATCCTTGTTATCCTCTTCTTTTTTTAATGCCATGACTCATCAGACCACCAGGTAAAAGCCCCAGGTCACCAAACCAGCAGCCAGGGAGGGCAAGGAAAGGGGAGAGAATGACTCTAACAGTCTCTTTATTTGAAAAGGATTTTGTAGCTTATTCTTGCTGAGCAGAAAGCACCTTTTGAGTGGTCCAATTTATTGAGATACCACAAGGATGACACGGTTGAAAATCAGCCTAATATGAAAATATAAATTGGCTTCCCATGTGAAAAGAAACAAAGCTAGTGACATTTCCACAGAGCCAAATATTTCATCACAAGAACTAAAGTCCTCTGTCTTAGTTTTAGGTCATGTATCAATAAGAGGGTTGTTATTTTTTAAAGCCCGTGTCATGTGACCCAACTGAATCATCTATAATAATTTTGGGGAGTGAACCAGACAACCAGGACCCTCTCTCAAACACAAATACTGAGGCCAAGTCAAATCAGCAGCTGCTTTGTGTTTCTGAATGAGTTGTTGTAATTTACATGTCTCATTCCATTGGGAACTAAGGGAGGTGACATAACCCAGAAGAAGCTCGGAAGTGAGAGTGTTTGTGGGGGTGGCTGAACTATGTGACCTTTAAGGTCTGCCCTCCAATTCTGTCTTCAGGAGTCAATGAATGTACTTCAGGAGTTTTTGGCATTCAGGGCAAGCTTCTTGGGAGGTTTATTTGAAAGAAAAAGAAAAGTGAGGCTGCAAGTAGGTGGATATGATGAAAGGTTTTTCTTTACATCATCTTCCATGAAAAGCATTTTTAAGTAGCTAGTTAAATGGTGAGTGTCTATCATGCTCTGTATTATGAGAAAAGAGGGAGTTCATCTTCTTGGACAAAATCCATACTACAATGCTTGAGCAGGAGTCATAGGCAGAGATAAAGCTGATTCTAGGACTCTGTTTTAATTCCGCTAAGAAGAGTATCACTAAGCATACTATATTCTGTTGTTTAAAACACAAACTAGAGATAGTTCCAATGGACCTGGGACATGATATACAGAATGCCACTTCAGTATTGTGGTCAAATGAAGGGCTAATCTTAATTTTTATTCTGAATTGTACACAGAGTCGACTTTTCTGTATACTAAATGGTATCATTTAGTTAGCATTCAATAATGCCTAAGTAAAAAATTGTATGATTCACTGAACAGATGCAGAAAAGCATTTAATAAGATGATAAGACTCACCACCCTTTTAGGATAAAAATCTCCCACAAATTAGACATACCATATACTCTTAAAAGGAAGAAAATCCTTATTGTTTGCAATAATATGGATAAGCCTGGCAGACATTATGCTAAGTGAAATAAGACAGATACAGAAAAATAAATACTGCATGATCTTGCTAATATGTGGAATTTTATAAAATCAACCTCTTAGAAGCAGAGAGTAGTTTGGTAGTTAACAGAGGATGGAGGATGGGGAAAAACGAGGAAATGATGGAAGGATACAAAGCTTTAGTTATTTAGGATGAATACACTCTGGAGACTGAATGTACAACATGGAAACTATTGTTATTAATACTGTATTGTACACTTAAAATTAGCTAAAAGAGTAGACTTAAGCTTTCTCACCAAAGGGGGAGGAAAAAATTAGTATGAGATGATAGGTATGTTAATTAGCTTGATTGATTATGCTAATCACTTCACAATGTATACATTTATCCAAATAGCACACTGTATACCTCAAATACATACAATTTCAATTTGTCAATTATACCTGCATAAGGTTGAAAAAAAAAAAAGAATGACTAATATACTTCCACTTGGAATTTGGCTTGTTGTATTATATTCCAGTTTGAGGAGGAGGGCACAATGTAAGATTTAATTCCTCACATTGGCTAAATATTCCAAGCGGGGTTTTTACTATTTATTGTATTATTAATCTTTAAAGAAAATTTATCAGCATGATCTTTTGTTTTGGCCAAGAGCATTTTATAGATTTATATTCATTCCATTGAACAGTAGTGTGTACAATAAATATCTTAGAAATTTTCCAGCTAGTTCAGGCCTTTTATCCAAAAGTTAAGATTGCTATCAAAGCTAACATTTATGGAGAGACCATGATGAGATTAAGAAAACATTGAGATTTTGTCTCTATAAAAATAAATAAGGTCTCTGGATATAAGGGTCTAATTATCATGGTACAAAGTCATGTGCCATATTCTAGACTTTATCATGAGCTCTGAGTTTATGTTCCAAGTGATATATACTACTAATTTCAATTCCAAAGAATCTAGAAGTTACTCATATTTAATCATTTATGTTATATATTGAACCAATTTTTCACTCTCTGTGAGAAGTGCCTGGGAAGTTTTATGAGTCTGAAATTCCCTCGTAGGCCATATCATGTGTATCCAAGGATTCTGTGTTATTTGGATCAAGGTGATCTTTTTACAGTCTTTGAAATACCCCATGGCTTCCAGTGATTTCTGACGCCCTGTGAAGGTTTGGGTTTGGGAGTGCTTGCCAAAGGTGTCTCGTGGACACCAGCAGACGTGGAGTCCTGCCCTGCCCTGTTCTTGCCCTCTCTTGACTCCCAAATCCAGGACTGCTGGCAGGATAATTCATCCATAGCTCAGCTGGGAAGACGAGCACACCCAAACAAGCTTTAAGGACAGCTTTCAAAATGACCTTTGGAGAGTAAATTTGGAAATCTTCTCAAGCCTTCAATCGGGACTCTTTTCCAAACCAGTGTTGCTGCTTATTTGGTGGGCTCAAATTGGAACAATTTCTCAAGTACTCTAAAGATCTCTCTGACCATGAGGAGAGAAACAGAAATATTTCTGAAGCAGACAGCAGAGAAACCACTGCCCCCACTGATCTCAAAGACCAAAGTGTCCTAGCCAGCAGAGATGATTCAGTCATATCAACTGCCTCCTACTTTTTCTGGCCTCTGATTGGCTTTAGTCTTCGGTTCTGTTTTGTTTGTTTTTTCCTTGTTTTGACTTTGTTTCTATTTTCTAGCTCTTGGCTTAGCTTGGCCTTTGTCTTTTATTGCTGAAATAGAACAGTTTAAAAAGCAGTGATTAGTGGATTAATGTGAAATTGGAGGGAGCTTTTCAGAAACCTGTGCAGAGCATCCTTTGCCGTATCCTCACATTCACCTATTCCCATGGCTTGGATAAGACATTAATGCTTGTCAGAGTTTCAAACTCTACATAATAGAACTGATATTAATATACTTTTTATTTATTCAGGGTTTTGCTTTCTTAAAAAGTTTATACATATAGTGCCTCATTTGATTCTAGGAATGACGGTTACAGATGATAAGATAAATTTCAGTTCAGTATGATGGACAGTTTTCCATAAACTGATCTGTCCAAAAATGAAACAGCAAACTTCACAAAGAAATGAGTTACAAGCAATGAAGATGGTTGAGTAGGTGGTAAACAATCCCCTCTCAGGGATTTTGTATAAACATCCTTGGTTTGGGTACAATCTTGGATTAAATGATACTATGATGAGAAAAAGAGAGAGAGAAAATGAGAAGAGGTATATGTTAATTCAAATATACTGTCTCAGGAGAGAGGAAAAGATGAGAACACAGGTTACAGTTTTCTTAAAATCTTTGGCAAGATTATAGAACTCCCAAATGTAGGTTTAATATACCACATGTAGTTGAGTAATTCATCATTTCTTAGGTTGTATTTCAAAAGCTCAATAAGAGTCTGAAATAGTATAGGCTTAAATCATGGTCTCAAGAAGTACTGCTCTGACCAAAAACTGAAGAGGAGAGTTAAGTATAAGTGGGAGCAAGATGCATATAAGACTGAAGATCCACCCCAGGTATAGACAGAAGGATGGAGTGGGGAGGGCAGATGTGGAAAACGCTGGAATGGCCAAAATGAAGGGAGCAGAATTACCAACCCAGCATAGGGCGGGGCTAGAATGAGGTCACTGCTGTATTAAACTAGAAATGAATCAACCAAATACCAAACTGGTTTGCATTTGTGTGCCCATAACTGGAAGAAGTACCTCCCTTTTTTCCTCCAAGACTCCAGTGGAATGTTTTAGTAAAATATCCACTTGGCCTAGTCCAACTTTACCTTAAAAAAATCATTTTTTATGTTCTTAGAAGAAATGTTTTAATGATTTTAGGGTTCTGAGGCAGGCAGGTAGGGCAGGGGACCAGCACATTTTCCTTTCTGTTTTACTAGCATGACTTTCAGAAAGTGTGATATAATATAATGTAACATGTTGTTGTTCAGTCACTCAGTTGTGTCCGATACTCTGTGACCCCATGCCCTGCAGCACACCAGGCTTCCCTGTCTTTGACCATCTCCCAGAGCTTGCTCAAATTCATGAGCTGGTGATACCATCTGTTGTTTACTAATGTAACATACATAACATTACATTCAAGTCAGTTGCTGTCTTTCATATCTGACTCACATCACATACACAAAAAAAAGGTTATGAAAAGTGTTCTTTGCCTAGCTTGGGTACATTTTCTATCGTACACCTGAATTGCCATTGACAGGAATGCCAGGCTAAAAATCCCAGATGTTCTTCAGATTTTACCATGTGTAAATGTGTCACCTGGAAAATGTTCAGGAAAGTTGCTCTTTTTTTTCAGAAAAAACTGATTATAAATTACCAACAGGGCTTCGTAAAATGTTAAGCACCTAGCTTTCAGATCTTGCTGTTTTGTTTTGTGTTTTACCATTCTGCAATAAAAGAAACCAGCACTCCTTGGAGGAACATCTAATTCTAGGACTAGAGCAAGAAATATATAAAATGACCCTGGAGCATCTTACAGTGCCAGAAAGTAAGGAAGCTCTCAGAACAAACAAACAAACAAAAAACAAAGCAAAACAATAAAACAAAAAGATCCTAAAAAGGCCCCAGTGATGGGGAATGTCAAAGAAATACAGGAGCCAACCGAAAACTCTCCCAGTGGCCCAGCCAAAGTTGAAATGATTTGAGCAACAAAGTAAATACAGTTGTATTTGATAATAACCCAAAGTATAAAAAAATATTCATGACTGCAAATGACTATACAAAAATAGGATTGGTTAAAAAAATAAATTGGATAAAAAGACAAATTGTTCATCCAAAAAGAACTCCACATAATTTATATAGATATTCTTTTTTTTTTTAATTAATTAATTAATTTTTTTTTTTGGTCATACATTGATATGAATCAGCCATAGATTTACACGTATTCCCCATCCCGATCCCCCCTCCCACCTCCCTCTCCACCTGATTCCTCTGGGTCTTCCCAGTGCACCAGGCCCTAGCACTTGTCTCATGCATCCCACCTGGGCTGGTGATCTGTTTCACCATAAATAGTATACATGCTGTTCTTTTGAAATATCCCACCCTCACATTCTCCCACAAAGTTCAAAAGTCTGTTCTGTATTTCTGTGTCTCTTTTTCTGTTTTGCATATAGGGTTATCGTTACCATCTTTCTAAATTCCATATATATGTGTTAGTATGCTGTAATGTTCTTTATCTTTCTGGCTTACTTCACTCTGTATAAGGGGCTCCAGTTTCATCCATCTCATTAGGACTGATTCAAATGAATTCTTTTTAACGGCTGAGTAATATTCCATGGTGTATATGTACCACAGCTTCCTTATCCATTCATCTGCTGATGGGCATCTAGGTTGCTTCCATGTCCTGGCTATTATAAACAGTGCTGCGATGAACATTGGGGTGCACGTGTCTCTTTCAGATCTGGTTTCCTCAGTGTGTATGCCCAGAAGTGGGATTGCTGGGTCATATGGCAGTTCTATTTTCAGCTTTTTAAGAAATCTCCACACTGTTTTCCATAGCGGCTGTACTAGTTTGCATTTATGTAGATATTCTGTCCTCAAGGAAATAGAGCATAACTCCCTACTCTGTTAGTTTGGATTGCACATCAGAATTAACTTCCTGCCCAAGAGTACTGTATGGAAAAGGTGAAAAAGAGTAGCTTTAGAGTGTAGAAATTTGACAAATACCACCTGAACCAAGTGGTCAAGGTTAGTATCACAATTATAAGTCATATGCATAGCATGTGATGAGAAGGGCACTTTACCTTCATCTAGAGGCTGTTTAGTTCCTCTTTGCTTTCTGACATCAGGGTGGTATCATCTGCATATCTGAGGCTGTTGATATTTCTCCCACCAATCTTAATTCCAGTTTATGCTTCACCTAGCCCAGCATTTTGCACGATGTACTCTGCATATAAGTTAAATAAGCAGAGTGACAATATACAGCCTTGATGAACTCCTTTCCCAATTTGGAACCGGCCCATTGTTCTATGTCTGGTTCTAACTGTTGCTTCTTGACCTGCATATAGGTTTCTCAGGAGGCAGGTATTCCCATCTCGTTAATAATTATCCACAGTTTGTTATGATACACACAGTCAAAGGCTTTAGCACAGTCAATGAAGCAGAAGTAGATGTTTTTCTGGAATTCAATTACTTTTCTATGATCCAACAGATGTTGGCAATTTGATCTCTGATTCCTCTGCCTTTTCTAAATTAAACTTGAACATCTGGAATTTCTTGGTTCACGTACTGTTGAAGGATAGCTTGAAGAATTTTGAGCATTACCTTGCTAGTATGTGTGTGTGTGTATGCTAAGTCACTTCAGTCATGTCCAACTCTTTGTGACCCTATGGACTGTAACCCACCAAACTCCTCTATCCATTGGATTCTCCAGGCAAGAATACTGGAGTGGGTTGCCATACATATCCTCCTCCAGGGGATCTTCCCAAACCAGGGATGGAACCCTCATCTCCTGCATTGGCATGCAGGTTTTTTTTTTTTTTTTTTAATCACTAGCACCACTTGGGAAGCACCTGCTAGGATGTGAAATGAGCACAATTGTCTGGTAGTTTGAACATTCTTTGACATTGCCCTTCTTTGGGATTGGAATGAAAACTGACCTTTTCCAGTCCTGTGCCATTGCTGTTTTCCAGATTTGCTGGCATATTGAGTGCAGCACTTTAGTAGTGTCATCTTTTATGATTTGAAATAGCTCAACTGGAATTCCATCACCTCCACTACCTTTGTTCATAGTGATGCTTCCTAAGGCCCACTTGATTTCACATTCCAGGATGTCTGGCTCTAGGTGACTGATCAAGCATCATAGTTATATGGGTCATTAATACCTTTTTTGTTCAGTTCTTCTGTATATTCTTGCCACCTCTTCTTAATCTCTTCTTCTTCTGTTAGGTCTTTTCTGTCTCTGTGTTTTATCATGCCTATCTGCATGAAATGTTCCCTTGGTATCTCCAATTTTCTTGAAGAGATCTCTAGTCTTTCTGTGGCTCAGATCATGAACTCCTTATTGCAAAATTCAGACTTAAATTGAAGAAAGTAGGGAAAACCACTAGACCATTCAGGTATAACCTAAATCAAATCTCTTATGATTATACAGTGGAAGTGACAAGTAGATTCAAGGGATTAGATCTGATAGAGTGCCCGAGAACTATGGATAGAGATTTGTGACATTATACAGGAGGCAGTGATTAAGACCATCTCCAAGAAAAAGAAATGCAAAAAGGCAAAATGGTTGTCTGAGGAGGCCTTATAAATAGCTGAGAAAAGAAGAGAAGCTAAAGGCAAGGGAGAAAAGGAAAGATATACCTAACTGAATGCAGAGTTCCAAAGAATAGCAAGGAGAGATAAGAAAACCTTCCTCAGTGATCAATGTGAAGAAATAAAGGAAAAAAATAGAATGGGAAAGACTCGAGCTCTCTTCAAAAAAATTAAAGATACCAAGGGAATGTTTTATGCAAAGATGGGCTCAATAAAGGACAGAAATGGTATGGACCTAACAGGAGCAGAAGATATTAAGAAGAGGTGGCAAGAATACACAGAAGAACTATACAAAAAAGGATCTTCATGACCCAGATAGCCACGATGGTTGATCACTCACCTAGAGCCAGACATCTTAGAATGCAAAGTCAAGTGGCCCTTAGGAAGGATCACCATGAATAAAGCTAGTGGAGGTGATGGAATTCCAGTTGAGCTATTTCAAATCCTTGAAGATGATGCTGTGAAAGTGCTGCACGCAATGTGCCAGTAAATTTGGAAAACTCAGCAGTAGCCACAGGACTGGAAAAGGTCTGTTTTCATTCCAATCCGAAGGAAAGGCAATGCCAAAGAATGTTCAAACTACCACACAACTGCACTCATCTCACTTGCTAGCAATGTAATGCTCAAAATTCTCCAAGCCAGGCTTCAACAGTATGTGAACCATGAACTTCCAGATGTTCAAGCTGGATTTAGAAAAGGCAGAGGAACCTGAGATCCAATTGCCAGCATCCTCTGGATCATTGAAGAAGCCTGAAAGCTCTAGAAAAACATGTACTTCTGCTTTATTGGCTATGTCAAAGCCTTTGAACATGTGGATGAAAACAAACTGTGGAAAATTCTTAAAGAGATGAGAATACCAGACCACCTGACCTGCCTCCTGAGAAATCTGTATGCAGGTCAAGAAGCAAGAGTTAGAACTGGACATATAACAATAGACTTGTTCCAAATCGGGAAAAGAGTACATCAAAACTATAAATTGTCATTCTGCTTATTAAATTATATGTAGAATACGTAATGTGAAATGCCAAGCTGGATGAAGCATAAGCTGGAATCAAGATCACCAGGAGAAATATCGATAACCTCAGATATGCAGATGATACCACCCTTACGGCAGAAAGTGAAGAGGAACTAAAAAGCCTCTTGATGAAAGTGAAAGAGGAGACTGAAAAAGTTAGCTTAAAGCTCAACATGCAGAAAACTAAGATCATGGCATCCAGTCCCATCACTTCATGGCAAATATATGGGAAAACCGTGGAAACAGAGACTTTTTTGGGGGTCTCCAAAATCACTGCAGATGGTCACTGCAGTCATTAAATTAACAGATGCTTTCTCCTTGGAAGAGAAGCTATGACAAGCCTAGACAGCATGCTAAAAAGCAGAGACATTTCTTTGCCAACAAAGGTCCTTCTAGTCAAAGCTATGGTTTTTCCAGTAGTCATGTGTGAGTTGGACTATAAAGAAAGCTGAGCACTAAAGAATTGATGCTTTTGAACTGTGGTGCTGGAGAAGACTCTTGAGAGTCCCTTGGACTGCAAGGAGATCCAACCAGTCCATCCTAAAGGAAATCAGTCCTGAATATTCATTGGAAGGACTGATGATGAAGTTGAAGCTCCAATACTTGGCCACCTGATGCTAAGAACTGACTCATTTGAAAAGACCCTGATGCTGGGAAAGATTAAAGGCGGGAGGAGAAGTGGATGACAGAGGATGAAATGGTTGGATGGTATCACTGACTTGATAGACGTGAGTTTGAGTAAGCTCCAGGAGTTGGTGATGGACAGGAAAGCCTGGCTTGCTGCAATCCATGGGGCTGCAGAGTCTCACATGATTGAACGACTGAACTAGTCTTTCTCATTCTACTGTTTCCCTCTATTTCTTTGAGTTGTTCACTTAAGGCTTTCTTACCTCTCCTTGTTATTCCCCGGAACTCTGAATTCCATTGGGTATATTTTTCCTTTTCTCCTTTGCTTTTTGCTTCTCTACTTTTCTCAGCTATGTGTAATTGTACTACACTAAGAAATTTCTCTGAATTTTTTTTTTGCTGCTAAGGAAAACCACCTACAGAGATAAGAAGTTTTCTTAATTTTTCTCCATTATTAGCTTGAAGATTACTTGTAAAAGGAATGCTGGATGCACACTTCTCAAAGGATTTGCCTGTGAGAAAATTAAAATGTACAATGAAATATGTGCCAGTGTATAGAGCATTTATATGAACTCTTTTATGCATTTACCTCTGAAGTGGAGATTAGCTTCTTTCAAAATCCATTTGCAACAACATTTAAAATACATATATTTTAAGGCAGTACTATCCACATTATAGCAAAGTAGCTAGTTGAAAATGAAATGTTAGCATGTTGGTTGTTTAGACTGTAGAAGCTGACAACAAGGGTGAACAATTAACACAAGCTGGCTCAGTTTGCTAAATTTAAATTTCCTCTGAAAGATGAGTGAAGAATGGGCTTCACTTGGTATGGAAAGCAAATGTGTATGATTTTTTTATTTTGTTCAAAATTTTGGCTTTTAAATTATACTTCCTTGAATGAGTTATCTTGAAAAAAAATAAAAACCACACAAAATACTTCAGTTTTACATAGCAAGGTAGGTGTGTCTGATCATAAAATTTCTAAGTTTAATTAAAGTTTATCACTTTAAGTAAGATAAATCAATTGCCAATAAATATGGTCATCCTTTGCTTTGAGTGGATCTTAGAGGAAAATTATCCAAAAGGAGACAAAGCACTGTCTTTTTGTATAAAAACCTTGGGAAAGGGGGTTTCAGTGAAGAGTCTGCCTTACTCTGATGGGTAGAACTGAGTGTGAGATGTGGAAACATCATAAAAATATAATTTATATTACAATGTATAACCTGACTCTTCAAGCAATGACATCTATACTGGCCCTGCAGGAGATTCATCCTGAAATGGTAGGTGATAACTGGGACTACTTATCTATGTATCTACAGGGACTCACTGGTGGTCTAGTGGTTAAAACTGTGCTTCTACTGCAGGGGACATGGGTTCGATTCTTGGGGAACTAAGAAAGTAAGATCTTGCATGCTGTGTGGTGTGGCCAAAAAAAAAAAAAACCACACACACAACTATGTAGCTACACAAGCAGGGGACAGATGAGAAAATAGGTGCACAGAAATTCCCAGAAATCTGCAATCTTACCATCATGCAGGGGTTCCTGAACTGGGGCTCTGTCCATCCCTGCCTCTTATACAAATATTAACCTCAGTAGAGACACCTAACTAGTGTGCTGGGAGACTACAGACACTTAAAAGCCTGGTTAAAAAGAGTCCATTAGTGAAGTTCAGGTGGATTGATCCCAATTCTTTTCTTGAAGCAGAAGGAAGGAAAGATGCTTCTACCCTTTCATTGTCTCCAGCCGAGACCTCAGAGGCAGGAAAGCTCTGTCTGAACGGTGTCACTTGGCCACACAAGTTCGATCTGATGGACTCAGACACGTGTGCAAAGCACACCAAGCGTGTGAAGCAATCACTCGAGGCTCGTGGTGGGAGTCTAGACGTGTTCGGATGCACATTAAGAGCCGGAGACGTGTGCTGCGCATCTCAGCATCTGAGCAGGACCGACATGCTCACCGCGCTGCCTCAGGCAGAGCCGGCGCAGCGTGCCCCGGTGTCTCCAGCCCTGAAACCCAAGCCCTGTGTTGAGGGCCAGAGGAGGGGCTCTGCGCTCAGCTCGGCCAGCCCTGCTGTGGGCGGCTGCAGAAGCACTCAGTAATAATTTAGCACTCAGCAGCTGCAAGAGCGGGGATCCCTGCCAAGTGCCAGTCTTTGATTCTCTTCTCTACCAGGCAGCAGCTAGTTCATTCCCTGGGCACCCAGCCCACATTTCAGAGAAAGCAGGACGGCTGGTGGCTGGGGTCAGCACAGACACGCAGCCCCCTGGACAAGCCACCAATATGAACCAGCCTGCACCATTAACAGGGCTGAAGAATTGAGCCATTAGCCTGTAACTAAGAGGATACAGAGAAAGATTTACTTAAAGAATTGTATAGCCAGTAAAAAGAAAAAATAAGAAAGTTCTAAATAAACACATTCTAATAAGCAGGGCATGATTTAGAGCCCTTAGCTTGGGGTGGGGGGCATGTTTCTAAGGTAAGATCCAGTTTGTTTACATGGATTCTGGAGCTCCATTGGTTTTCTAATTAAAAAATAAATAAACAATCCACCATTTCCTGTCAGATCCCAAGATCCCAAGGTACTTCCCTGGAGCCAAAGGGGCATCAGTCATTCCAAACATAAGATAATCAATGGACTGGAGTGTGTGGGGGTGGTAGGGTTTATAAAACCTTGGTCGCCTCAGCAGTGTGTGAAAGGCTCCTTGAATTACCACTGCCCAATAGAAAATCTCATTCATATCTTCCCTAGTTTTTCACCCTCAATCTCGTCTAGATCAGATCTGATATTTCAACAACAAGTTCTGTTCACTGTGGCTTTGTTGCAGCCCTTTCTTTTTATTCGAAATGGCAGCCCCCGGGGCTTCTGTTTGTGGCAGTCTGGATTTGTGTTTGTTATCAGCCTAAGGGGTTAAAATTCATTTTAAAAAACAGCATGATGGATGCAGTCCTGCTTTTCACTTGCCATAGGAACCATTTGGTAATTTGCATTTAAAGTCACAGACCCTATTTGGGTTTAAAAGCAAATTGTGTTACAATTAAGCATTTTTTTTTTTCAAGGTACAAGGAAAAATAAAATCTTTGGTTAATTGACAGTGAGCTAATCTAGGCATGTTGCAGAAAAGTTTTTGAATGCTAATGATAGGTTAATTCTACGATTTAAAATAGATGACAGTGTCATTGCAATCACCACTATTTAACATCTGTATGCATAATTTTTCAAGAAATAAAAAACTTTGAAGCATCCTGTAGTTTTAATCTCTTAGAAGTCCTAAGGGTTGCTTGAGCCAATTAATAAAGAGCCCCCCCCACCTGAAGTATTTAAAAGCCAACATTTGCGGTAAATGGGGACCATCAGTTAATCACATATTAGGGATGATTCCTTTGTTCATTGTATGAAAGTAGCTTAGAGCAGATATTCTTAATATTCCCATACACAATATGTATCTTCTCAAAGCCAGACTAATTCCAACAACCAACATTTAAATGGCATTTTCTTTTTTTGTCTCTTAGAAAACAATTTAAGGGGCTTCACTATATTAGTGGGATTTTCCCTTTTTTTCCTAGTCTTCAAAAGATTTTCCTTTCATCTTCTTTTTCTTTCTCTCCAGCTACAAAATGTGCTCATTACAGTCCTATCTGCCAGCTACAAAAGGGAAGAGACTCCTTCTGTTTCAGTAGGTATGACTCTCAATAGCTGCTCTCATCTCCTGAGAGCTCAATTCTGCTCTATTTAATAAAACCTAACACTTCAGTTATCAGAGTCATTAAGAGGAAGCAGGATTGGAAGAAGGAAAGCCTTCATTTTTTTTTTTTTTCCAGTGTCATATATAATTACACCATTTACTTCCCCAATGGGCTCTACTTTTCTACCTTTTTTTTTTTTTTTTTACTTTCAGAATATTTCTGATGGGAAGTTCATCATGTAGAAAACAAAGATGAAGCAGTAACAACAACAGCAAAAAACACTCCTTCGGAAACCACAGTAGTTCTAGTACAAGGCAGTTAGCACGCAGGAAGTGCCAGGGTGCTATTCATTCCTAAATAAACTAAATCCCCCCTGAAATCATTGTCACTTTGTTTATTGTTTTTTACCCTCAACTAAGGTGAAGTGTATTTGATGAGCCAAGTTTTCTCTATGGCACAGAATAAAAGGGGTTTAAGTTTGATAACCGTAAAGGGCTACAAGTCTCTGTGGACTGCAGATAAGACCAATAAACATTATAAAATGCATCTTCTGAAGGTACAATCAGAAATCCAATATTGCATTAGTACATGAAAATCAACATCAATTAGTTAATTACTTCTAATCAACTGTCCTTTGTTTAAGAAACAGTTGCAATTAATTGAAAGAGCAAAATATCCTGAAAATCATCAGTGTTAGGTCCATAGGGAAGTGGATATCAATGGCTTTCCACCAAGGCTATCCATATTTGGATTCCCCTGAATTCTGTGTTATGAGATGAACCACCAGCTCTTTCTAAATGGTATTAATTCATATGATTTAAAAATGAAATCACATCATCCTAGAATTTTTTAATCAGAAGAAACCCTCAAAACCTATGTGGTTTGGAAATTGTTAACCTGAAGTTTATCACCTCCTGAATGTTTAAGCTTAATTGTTGATAGGTTTGTGCATACTTTTGGGAAGAGGATCCTTAGGTTTTATCAGCTTTTGTAAAAGATTTATGACCAAGGAAATGTAAAAATTATTCAACTACTTCATTCTCCATCTCTGCAAGTACTTGGTATATAAAAAGGCTGCATTTTTTCTAATGTTCTAGGCTCTTCCATTAGTTGATCAGTTTGCATACAGTCAGCTAGCATTGTGTGACATTCTCCACATATAGTTGTTAGTTCAGGGTATTTAATGAACAGAACCAGAAACTTTGAAACACAAAGAAATATGTTCTCTGTCTTGGTCTCCTAGGTCAACTGCTTTATTATAGCCGCATAGATTAATCTGATAATCTTTACTTTTCATAAATTGTTGTTGGTTCTTATTCGATCTCTCTGTAAAATATAAATAAATTTTGTACATTTTTCATAATTTTCAAAGCCTTTTAAAGGTATGCTGAGCTATAATTGTTAGTCTTGATGGACTGAGACTGGAAATGTGAATTTCATTGAGGAGTGAACTGGAAACTTGTAAAGATTATGGGTGACATGTGCACCATATGGAAAACATTGTTCAAAATTCAAATTGTACCTTTCAAGTGTCTCTCACATCTCAACATGGTTTTGTTTTTCTAATATAAAAAGGTCAAATCACTGGTATTAGGTGTCTTTTGCCTAGATTTGACATCCTGCAGCACCAAGAATCTTTTCTTGTTTTGTTTTTCTACTTCTTTTCCTGGTGTTAGTTTAATCCTCATCTCTTCCCCATCTCCTGCACTTCATGTATTCTCTCCTTCCTGGTCAGCCTTACCAACCAGAAAAAAAAAATTAAACTTGTAATTTCATGTACAAGTAGACTAAAATAAACTATCCTGACAATTATGTGGAAAACAACAAAATCAAAAGTCATTACCATCTATATAGTAAAGCAAAAGACAAAGATTCTCAGGCATCTGAAAATGAAAGGGAGTGAAAATCTTACTTTTCAAAATTTATGTGAAATGTATAAAGACAGAGAAATATATTTTAATAGGTAGTCACAAATGGTGGTAATTTCCTCTAGATTTATTCAAGGAAAGGCTACGGGTATGGTTTTGTTGAAACTAGTTTCCCTGGCAAGAAGAGAATGGAATTATAAGTGCCTCTTACTCTGTATAAATGTATACCACTGATTTCAAAACTGATGGTATTCGTTGTCACTTTCTTTTTTCGGTAACACTTTCATTTATCTAGCTTACAGAATTCAGAGGTGCATGACATGAAGAGGGCTGACCTGGTGTCAAATCATCTAAGTTTCAGCCTTGCGCCACCATTTACTAACACTGTTTAACTCATCTCAATCTCCTGAAGCCTTCGTATATTTAACTACAAAATAGGGATAATAATAGCAACTACTTCACAGACTTTTTCTGAGGCTTTCATAAGATCGTGAATGTAAAGCAAAATGTCTGACACACTCAAGTTTGCCATAAACATTACCATTATTAGCACTGTTATTTTTATTAAGTTCCCTGCCTTGTGCTTTTGTTTCAGAAAACAAGCCACAGCGCCCTTCTCTCTAGGTTCCAACTTGAGATCATTTTCATCTTAACATCCTTCTATACTAATGGTTCTCAAACTTTAGCCTGCATCAAAGTCACCTAGATGGCTGGTTTAAAAACACAAATTGCTGGGCTCCATTCCCATCGTCTCTGATTCAGAAAGTCTGGGTGAGCCCAAGACTTAGCATTTCTAACAAGTTTCCAGATGGTGATGCTGCTGCTAGTCAGGAATCATACTTTAAGCACCAATGCTTCTATATCAGGGTTGGCAAACTTTTTCTATACAGCACCAGACAGTAAATATTTCAAATGCAACCTTGGACAATATGTAGATAAATGAGTGTGGCTGTGCTTTGGTCAAATTTTATTTCAGCACAGTTTTACAAAAGGAACTTGAGCATCTCTGAACTTTGGTATCTTGGCTGGGGCGGGGCGGGGGGGGGCGGTGTCCTGAAACTAATGTCCCCAGGGACACAAGGGATGACTATATTTGAATTTTATATAATTTTTACTTTATGAAACAACATTCTTTTAAAAATGTATGAATGATTAAAAATTAATAACCATTCTTGTGGGTCATATGGAAATAGACTCGGGGCCATTTTTGGACTGTGGGCCACAGTTTTCCATCCTTGTTCTAGAGAGACCCAAATGCCTCCACTTGCCCAGTCTGAGGCAGAGTCCTCTACCTTCCTCCCTGGCTCAGCCTGAGCCTGGTGCTTTGATGTTACTTAGTCACTAAGTCAACGTCTGACTCTTTGCAACCCCATGGACTGTAGCTGCCAGGTTCCTCTGTCCATGGCGTTTCCTCAGGCAAAAACTGGAGAGGGCGGCCATCACCTCCTCCAGGGCATCTTCCAGACCGATGGATCGGCCTTGCATCTCTTGCCTTTTCTGCACTGGCAGGCAGATTCCTTACCACTGTGCCACCTGGGAAGTCCCTGCGGCCTTACCACTGTGCCACTTGGGAAGTCCCTGCGGGGTGGTTTACTCACTCCCAACTGGAGTCTCCCCATGAGGTTGGGTGAATTACCGGTGACTAAGCCTGCTTACTACTGCCGTTCCTAGAAAGCGCTACCCCTCTTCTCTAGCTTATTTGCTGCAGCTACAGCCTCTCAGCACATTCTTGAATATGTTTAAAGGAACATTTTCTCTCCAGCATTGATGTCCCTCTGTTTTCTAACAAGTTTACACTAATTCCCTTTACGGTGGATGCCTAATTTCCTCCACGGGTGATGGCCCAGCAATTTGGGTAGGTTAGGCCAATCAGAGCATCTGATTTCTCCTGGTCATAGTCATTGGTTTAGGATGTCATTCTGGCCAATGAAACATGAAAGGATTTTTGTTGGGGGAATATGGGAAAGGAGTTTACGTGTTCTTTGTTATAAGTTAAGGAAGAGATCCTTTCTTTGTGGACTGCATGCATGCTCAGTCACTCAGCTCTGTCTGACTCTGCAATCTGATGGACTGTAGCCTGCCAGGCTCCTCTGTCCATGGGATTTTCCAAGCAATCCCATGAAAAGAATACGGCAAGCAAGAATACTGGAGTGAGTTGCCATTTCCTCCTCCAGGGGATCTTCCCAACCCAGGGATGGAACCTGTGTCTCTTGCATTATCAGGCAGATTCTTTTCCACTGCATCACCTGGGAAGTGCTGGATCGCATGGTAAGGAGGCACATTCTGAAACTGCTGTAGCCATTAATGCTATTATGAAAGAAATAAGGGTGAGGCAAAAGCGAAAATATGGAGGTTAGTGCTGAGAAAACTATGTATAAACAATCAGAGTCTTATTCACTGTTCTAGATCTTACTTCTGGACCAAGCCACATCTGAATCAATAGGATTCCTTGTTAACTGTGATTAAGGTTCTTCGTAAGATTCTTTGATTTAAGCAGCCATTGAAAAACTTCATCAAATTTTCCCCTCCTCTTTTCTCTTATGGGATATACTTCAATTAAGCGTTATACCCAGGAGTAAGGGATAAAAGAACAAGTAATTAAACCATTGCTATAATCTTAATTACCACTAATTGAATGAACCCTTGGTGTGGCAGAATCAGATTGTTTCTTGCAGCCCTTTATGTCAAAAGGCTGTTTGAGGGAATGGAAGGATTGTCAAGGCAAGCTGGTGAGAATTATAAGTATCCTTTGATTCCCTTTCACATTTGCTTTTCATTATAGAAAGATGACCTATGACTTACTTAGAAACATCTGGATATCTTGAGGCATCTTCTAAGAACTCTCCCCTTATTAAAGGACTCAAATATATACAAGTGCTTGGGAAGTAAGTAGCATAATTATGACTAGAATCATAAGTGGAGTAGATTCTACTTCAGTTATGTCTTGTGTTTTCCAGTGTTTAAAAGGATCACCTAGCTGTTGCTTGACTTCATCTAGTTGTCCCTGTCCTGGTTAAGAGATGGGAATCATTTAACCAACCACCTATTCTGAAGGACGTTATTAGAAGGGGCACTTAACAATAAGCTCTTCCTGGATTCTCTAGTGGGTATAAAACAATACTATGCAATTGTGAGAATCTCTGGGTAAATTACATGTCCTTGAACCCCGATCTGCCCCCTAAAAGGGGTGTGATGGAATAGTTATTTTAGTTTCTAACAACAGAAACAAAACTTAGCTAATTTCAGCCAATAAATTAAAATAACAGAGTAGAAAAGTTACTATGAAGGTTTGGCGGGTTCTTATAAGTATCTCACCAGAACACTGCCATTAATACACTTCAGCTCCACTCACTTCAAACCTCATTGTCTCTCCAAACCAGATTTCAAATACTTGGAGGGAAGAAACCTATTTCTTGTCAAATTCCATCAGACTAACAGCACTTTGGAAGAAGATTTCCCTATTTTTTTTTTTTTTTAAGAATTTTAACTCTTATTCCTGGGATATATGTGGCACAGGATTGAACATCTTCATAAATGAGAGTGTTCCTTTCTTTCCATTTCACGTATATTTAATTCTGGTAAATCTCTTGGGGTGTGAGGATGAGAGAAGAACAGCATGTTGATTCCAGGTTCTGTGTAAAGCCAGGGCAAGTATAATCATTGCATTGTCATTATTCCCGAGAAAATGATGTTTTTTCCTCTTTTCCTACTATGTAGCCCTAGTACTCTTGCCTGGAAAATCCCATGGACGGAGGAGCCTGGTGGGCTGCAGTCCATGGGGTCACTAAGAGTTGGACATGACTGAGTGACTTCACTTTCATTTTTCACTTTCATGCATTGGAGAAGGAAATGGCAACCCACTCCAGTGTTCTTGCCTGGAGAATCCCAGGGACGGGGGAGCCTGGTGGGCTGCCGTCTATGGGGTTGCACAGAGTCAGACACGACTGAAGCGACTTAGCAGCAGCAGCAGCAGCCCCAGTCTCCAAATTAATACTCTGATTTAATCTCCACTTTCCAGGTATGCAATCCCCTCTTTTTTTTTTTTCTTTTTTACTATCTAGTGAAACTCCACTGAAGGCAATGGGAAAGCATAATGATTGGATACTTTTGATAGATATTTATTGCTCTGATGCATGCTTAGCATTTGAGCCCTTTCTGGTAGGGTCCTTTCTCTCCTACATAAATAGAAAGGGACCGGATACTTTCTCTACTCACCCCCATGGCAGCCAGGGCATGATCAGAAGGCCTAAACTTGACCAGCAGTCATTGTCACTGGAATAAACTGAAATATTTGACCCAATTCTTTATCCTACCCTGTATCTTTTGCTATGTGACTTCACAGCTCTTCTCTTAGAGGTGGAATGTTTTCATTGTCCCCTTGACTTTGGGTTTGCCATGTGACTTGGATTTGCCAATGGAATGTTAGTAGATTTGCTCTGTGGAAATTTAAAAACTACCTACACAGCTTGACTTGCCATCTTGAATTTCTACCATCATCATGAGAAGGCATGTCAAGCAGTCAACAGATGCAAGAAAAATGAGAGGTAAGGAGTTTAAATTGAACCCAACTTGAGGTTTGGAGCCAAGTATAGCTTAAATCAGCTAACCCCCAACTTACCCACAAATGAACAAAAGTAAAATATTACATTAAGCCACTGACCTGACTCTTGAGAAATCTGTATGCAGGTCAGGAAGCAACAGTTAGAACTGGACATGGAACAACAGACTGGTTCCAAATAGGAAAAGGAGTACATCAAGGCTGTATATTGTCACCCTGCTTATTTAACTTATATGCAGAGTACATCAAGAGAAACACTGGGCTGGATGAAGCACAAGTTGGAATCAAGATTGCCAGGAGGAATATCAATAACCTCAGATATGCAGATGACACCACCCTTATGGCAGAAAGTGAAGAACTAAAGAGTCTTTTGATGAAAGTGAAAGAGGAGACTGAAACAGTTGGCTTAAAGCTCAACATTCAGAAAACTAAGATCATGGCATCTGGTCCCATCACTTTATGGCAAATAGATGGGGAAACAGTGGAAACAGTGGCTGACTTTATTTTTGGGGGCTCCAAAATCACTGCAGATGGTGACTGCAGCCATGAAATTAAAAGACACTCCTTGGAAGGAAAGTTATGACCAACCTAGACAGCATATTAAAAAGCAGAGACGTTACTTTACCAACAAATGTCCATCTCATCAAGGCTATGATTTTTCCAGTATTCATGTATGGATGTGAGAGTTGAGCTATAAAGAAAGCTGAGCACCGAAGAATTGATGCTTTTTCACTGTGGTGTTGGAGAAGACTCTTGAGAGTCCCTTGGACTGCAAGGAGATCCAACCAGTCCATCCTAAAGGAGATCAGTCCTGGGTGTTCATTGGAAGGACTGGTGCTGAAGCTGAAACTCCAATATTTTGGCCACCTGATGTGAAGAGCTGACTCATTGAAAAAGACCCTGATGCTGGGAAAGATTGAGGGCAGGAAGAGAAGGGGACGATGGAGGATGAGATGGTTGGATGGCATCACCGACTCAATGGAGATGAGTTTGAGTAGACTCCGGGAGTTGGTGATGGACAGGGAGACCTGGCATGCTGTGGTCCATGGGGTCACGAAGATTCAGACACAACTGAATGACTGAACTGAACCGAAGCCACTGAATTTTACTGTTATGCAGCTCCTGTGTGACAACAGTTGACCAATACACTCAGTCTCGGGACTTTGTAGCCCATGATGCATAGGGACAGTGACAGTGAAGAATTTATTTCATTCACAGAGAGACTGCACTCAGGAACAAGTGATGGGGTGCTGATGACAAAGCTCAGTGTGCAGCTGGGGTGTTAAGCTTGGCTATCTAGCTTCCCTCTGTTCTTGTTTGATTTCCTTCCCTGGTTTGCTGGTCTTCTGGGTTATTCTATGAGATAACTAATATCCTTCCAGTAATGTGTTTTCTGTTTAGTTTGGTCTGGGTCAGTATGTGTTGTTTGCAATTTTGTCTGATTTTTTTGCCCTTATATTTCACTGGAAAGTGGAGGATTTGGAAAAGCAGAGGGTGAAAGAGGCCAATAGTGGAAGAAGTAGGAACATGAGTTTATGGGTCTATAGTTCTGATGGCAGGGTGTGGAGAATTTCTGTGTGGTGTAAGGTGGGATTTTTATTTTATGTTTCTGACAACTTTCAATGATTCCTACTTTCACATTGAGCATGTGAGTAATGGGGTTAGTGAGTAGGTTATCTTTCAAAAAGATTGATCAAAGTATTTCAGTCAGTAAATTATGTTCATCAACAACCCTAAAACTAATCAGTTATGTCTGACTAGCACTTCTATTCCTTATCTAAATGTTAATACTTAGATACCTTTTTGATATGCTCAGAACTCCTAGTGAGGAAGGTAGAAGAAATCATTAGGTCAAAAAGAAGACTTCAGTCATTAGCCACAAGTTCTATATAATAAGCTTCTTCAAATGCCATTCATTAACCTGGCTTCAGTAATTAACAGAATTTATGAAAAAAAGTTTTAAGTGTCTGAAGCTATACATAACTGCTAGAAAATCATTCATGCTCAGATTTTCTTACTAAGACTTGTCAAGTGGTGCATTTTTTCAAAAGCTTCAAAGTATACATAATTGAATGGTGTAATAAATACAAATTCCCTAAGTATTGTATTAGGGATATAATGTGAATGGAGATATGTTTGCCCTTATTGCATTAGCCAGAGAATCAGGATATTTTATTAAAGTTGACATCTTTGTGCCATGTTATTGAGGAGAGATGTGTTTTATTTCATTTAAGATGGAAAAGAATCAAGTTTCATTGCTCAAAAAAATAAAATAAACTCATTTACTTAGCATTAATTTTACATTCAATGTAAGGCACTTATTTCTGGAACTTGGATCACACTCACTGTGTTGTATATGTAAAACCTTCATTGACTAGTATATACATTTTAAGTTTATTATCTTTTGCCTTTACACAAAACCCTCGGCAGACTAGTCTTAATGCATATATGTTCGAGATAACCAGGTCTGTTTCTTGTCAGTTGTAAATTTAAATGATTTACTTTTCTTGATGGTTGAAAATGCTTGAAGTCAGGGCATTAGGGGCTAAATTCAGTCCATTTGTGCTTCTTCAAAGAATTTAGAATTTACATGATAGATGAAAGTTTACTAAATACTGTTCACATTCTGGATTTAGAGAGGCAAATAAGGAGTGCCCATCCTGAAATACATTAAATTCATATGAAACATCTAGTTTGAGAAAACGAGTGTGGGAGAAAGTGGGAAAAAGGGAAGATTAGAGCAATAGATTTAGAGATAAAATGACAAAGACCTTTTATATTCTCCTGGGAATGAAACAAAGAGAGGGGGAAAAAAATCAATAAAGCAAGCTGAAAAAGGAGTCTGATGGTCTGAAAACATAAGCATGAAGAAAAAAGTAGAGCATGAAATTCAATTGTACATTTGTTGCCATTTATTTTATCATTATGTTTACCATAAAAATGCAGATTTAAAAAATAAAAGGGAAGAAAAACCACTGTTATTCCTACCCCCCAGAGAAAGTCATTCTTTGCATGTTGGTATATATTTTTATAGTCTTTTCTTATAAGTGTGTGTGTGTATGCCTGCCCATATATACCCAGAGGATTTTTTTACACTAAGGGGCTGGATTCTATAAAGTGTTTTGTAACATGATTTCATCACTTAATATATTACATGCATCTTTTCATGCCCAAAACTGACTTCAATATACATTTAAAGGGTGCATAAATATTCCATTTTGTAGAATAAACAAATAAATGAATTTTATCAAAATTTTCTGTAAATGGATCCCCCACAATTTCCATTATTAAAATGGAGCTACAGCCCCACTACACCCTGTGTGAGTGAAAAACTGTAGAAGCAGAGGCATCAGTAGGCTAGAGGGCGGTTGCATCTGGGGGTGCTTTGCTTAGCGTGAAGATCTACAGCACTCCCCAGCTTCGGCTCACTTCTCAGGTTCCTATTCTGATGTTATTCTGTCTCTCTCACTTCCCAGATGCCTAATTCCTTTTGCCCAGCCTGGGGAAACATCTCTATTTCATCTGGTGTCCTGCAAAGTTTGATAGAACTGGATCCAAACACAGTGCTTCAGTGGCTGATTCCCACGTCTAAGGCACACAGGTACTTCACTGAAGACACGTGGTCTTGGGGGAAGGAGTGATTTAAAATGCATTGTGCCTGACTCTACTGCAAATTCATCAAATATGAATGTTAAGCTTTTTAAGGGTGTGACTTCAGTTTGCAGGCAGAGGTGAAGTAGGGGGAGATTTCCAAGCCCCTTTGAAATAATCAGAAGTGAGCAGTCAACTCTTTTGTGTACATGTGTCTCTTACTCTTTTTTAAATTTTTATTTATTTATTTTTGGCTATGCTGGGTCTTTGTGGCCACGTGGGCTTTTCTCTAGTTGTGGCAAGCGGGAGCTACGTTCTCGTTGCAGTACTTGGGCTTCCTGTTGCGGTGGCTTCTCTTTGCAGAGCACGGGCTCTAGGGCACGTGGGCTCCGGCAGTTGCAGCGTGTGGGTTTCAGTGGTTGTGGCTCCCAGGCTCTCGAGTTGTGGGGCACAGGCTTAGTTGCTACACGGCACCTGAGATATTCTCGGATCAGGGATCAAACTCGTGTCTCCTGCATTGACAGGTGGATTCTTAATTACTGAGCCTCCCAGGAAGCCCGTGTCTCTTATTTTGAAAAGGCTACCTACCTGTTCATGCAGACCTAAGTGAAAACAGAATATGCACTTAACTTACGTATCTGTGCAATATAAATTAATCTTAGAGGACAGTGATGTGATCTGTGCCATGCTGTCCCTTTCTAAATATGTCACTTCCAAAGTGGAAACTATATAATTATCCAGTAACAGTCTATAGGCTATATAAATTGTTATAGTCTATAGCAGAATACTCTCCAATTATTTTACATGGTATAATAGCAAAAATCTATAATTTGTGTAAAGATTTTTAGGATGTATTATTTTTTCAGGTTTTACTTTTTTATTAATAGCACAATTAAACATTTTTTTAATTAAAAAATTTTTTTAATTTAATTTTCATTATATGCTATAGTTGATTTACAATGTTGTATTAGTTTCAGGAGGGCAGCAAAGTAATTCAATTTTTTATATACATATATTTATTCCTTTTTAGATTCTTTTCCCATATAGGATATTATAGAATATTGAGTAGAGTTCCCTATACTATACAGTAGATCCTTGTTGATTATCTCTTTTAAATATATAGTTTGTGTATATTAATCCCAAACTCCTAATTTATCTCCCCCCCCAACCTTTCCCTTTTGGTAACTGAAACTTGCTTTCTAAGTCTGTAAGTCTATTTTTGTTTTGTAAATAAATTCATTTGTATCATTTTTTTTAGATTCCACATATAAATGACATCATATGATATTTGTCTCTCTCTGAATTACTTCGCTTAGTCTCATAATCTCTAAGTCCATCCATGTTGCTGCAAATGGTATTACTCCATTGTTTTTATGACTGAGTAATATTCCATCACATACAGGTACCATATTTTTTTAATCCATTTCTCCATCAGGGGACTTTTAGATTGCTTCCCTGTGTTGGCTATTGTAAATAGTGCTTCAGTGAACATTGGGGTGCATGTATATTTTTGAATCATGATTTCCTTTGGATATATGCCCAGGAGTGGAATTACTGGATCACACAGTAGTTCTATTTTTAGTTTCTCTTTAAAATTTTATTGAAGTATAGTTGACCCACAGTATTGTGTTAGTTTCAGGTGTACAACAGAGTGACTGAACCATATACATACATATATTCATTCCTTCTCAGATTCTTTTCTTATACATGCTATCACAGAAAATTGACTAGAGCTCCCTGTGCTATATAGCAGGTCCTTGTTGGTTATTTATCTTATATATAGTAGTGTGTGAATGTTAATCCTAAATTCCTGATTTGTCCCTCCCCCCCAACATTTTCTCTTTGGTAACCATAAGTTGTTTCAACATCTGTAAATCTATTTCTGTTTTGTAAATAAGTTCATTTCTATTGTCTTTTAAAATTAGATTCCACTAATGAATGGTGTCATTTATTTGTTGGCTTCCCTAGGGCTCAGTGGTAAAGAATCCATCTGTAATGCAGGAGACATGGTTTTGGTCTCTGGGTCGCGAAGATCCCCTGGAGAAGGAAATGGCAATACTTTCCAGCATTCTTGGAGAAACCCATGGTCAGACAGCCTGGTGGGCTATAGGCTATGGGGTTGCAAGAGTCAGACACGACTTAGCAACTAAACCACTACCATATATATTTTGTCTCCTTAGGTATGTTTATTCCTAGCTATCTTATTCTTTTTGATGTGATGGTAAATGGAATTGTTTCCTTAATTTCTCTTTCTGATTTTTTGTTGTTAGTGTACAGGAATGCAAGAGATTTCTGTGTATTAATTTTGTATCCTGCAACTTTACCAAATTCATTGATGATCTCTAGTAGTTTTTTGGTAGCTTCTTTAGGATTTTCTATGTATAGTATCATGTCATCTGCAAATATAGACAGCTTATTTCTTCTTTTCCAATTTGGATTCCTTTTATTTCTTCTCTGATTCCCATGGCTAGGACTTCCCAAACTATGTTGAACAAAAGTGGCAAGAGTGGATATCCTTTTTTTTCTTTTTTTCATTTCTGATTTTTATTAGAAAGACCTAAAAATAAAATAAACATGGAAGGTACAAGACCTAGTTAAAGGAAAGCATAGAATTTGATTGTGGGTTACTAAGATGGACTTGCATAAATGGAGGTATATACCCTGAAATCACAGTGTTATAAATATGCAATCCTTATCAAATTAGTATATGAATTTACTGTAAATATTTGACAAATCAATACAAGCATATCTTTGTCCTATTCCTGATACTAGAGGAAATGCTTACAGCTTTTAACTACTGTGAATGATGTTAGCTGTGAGTTTGTCATATATGGTCTTTCTTATATTGAGGTAAGTTTCCCTATGTCCATTTTCTGAAGAGTATTTCATAAAAGGATGTTGAATGTTATTAAAAGCTTTTAATTTTATCAAAAGCCTTTTCTGCATCTATTGAGATGATCACATGGCTTTTATTCTTCAGTTTATTATTGTAGTGCATCACAATGATTGATTTGCAAATATTGATGAATCCTTGGATCCTTGAGATAAGTCCCACTTGATCATGGTGTACAATCCTTTTAGGATATTGCTGTATTTGGTTTGCCAGTTTTTTTTGTTGAGAATTTGTGTCCATATTCATCAGTGATATTGGCCTGTATTTTGTGTGTGTGTGTGTGCGGGGGGTATCTTTTGTCTGATTTTGGTACTAGAGTGATGGTGGCCTCATGGAATAAACTTGGGAGTGTTTGTTCTTCTGCAATATTTTGGAAGAGTTTCAGAAAGATAGGTGTTATCTCTTCTCTAAATGTTTGATAGAATTGAACTGTGAAGCTATCTGGTCCTACACTCACTTTTTGGGAATTTTTAAATTACTGTTTCAATTTCAGTACATGTGATTGGTCTGTTCGTATTTCTTATTATGTTTCTTCCTGGTTCAGTCTTAGAAGGTTGTATCTTTCTAAGAATTTTTCCATTTCTTCTAGGTTGTTCATTTTATTGGTATATAGTTACTTTTAGTAGTCTCTTATGACCCTTTGTATTTCTGTGGTGTTGGTTGTAACTTTTTCCATTTCTAATTTGATTGATTTGAATGCTCTCCATCTTTTTTCTTGATGAGTATGGTTAGAATCTTATCAATTTTATCTTTTCAAAGAAGCAGCTTTTAGTTTCATCAGTGTTCATCAGTGATATTGGACTGTAATATTTTGCTATTGTTTTCTTTCTTTTATGTCTTCCCTGATCTTTATAATTGCTTTCCTTCTACTAACTTTGGTTTTGTTATTCTTTCTCTAGTTGCTTTATTTGTAAGTTAGGATGTTTATTTGAGATTTTTCTTGTTTCCTGAGGTAAGATTGTATTGCTATAAACTTCCCTCTTAGAATGGCTTTTGCTGCATCCCATAAATGTGCGGTCATCATGTTTTTATCGTCATTTGTCTCTAGGTATATTTTACTTTTCTCTTTCTCTAGTGATCACTGGTTATCTAGTAAATATTGTTTAACCTCCATATGTTTGTGTTTTTTTATAGTTTTTTTCTTATAATTTACTTCTAATATCATAGTGTTATGGTTGGAAAAGTTGCTAGTTATGATTTTAATTTTCTTAAATTTACCAAGTTTTGCTTTGGGGTGGCCCAGCATGTGATCTGTCCTGGAGGATGAAAAAAGATGTGTATTCAGTTGCTTCCAGATAGAATGTTTAAAAAATATCAATTATGTTCATCTGGCCTAATGTGTCATTTAAGATTTGTGTTTCCTCATTGATTTTCTGTCTGTATGATCTGTCCACTGATGAAAGTGGGGTGTTAAAGTCCCCCACTATTATTGTGTTACTGTTGATTTCTCCTTTTATGGTTGGTAGCATTTGCCTTATATATTGTGGTACTCCTAGGTTGGGGGCATATATCTTTGTGGGTTGATCCCTTGATCATTATGTAGTATGCTTCTTTCCCTTATAACAGTCTTTATTTTAAAGTCTATGTTGTCTGATATGAGTATTGCTACTCCAGCTTTCTTTTGATTTCTATTTGCCTCGGGTATATTTTTCCATCTGCTCATTTTTAGTCTGTGTGTGTCCCTAGATCTGAAGTGGGTCTCTTGTAGACAGCATATATACAGATTTTGTTGTGTATCCATTCAGACAGTCTATGTCTTTTGGTTTGAGCATTTAATTCAGTTACATTTATAGTAATTATTAAAATGTATGTCCTTATTGCCATTTTGTTCAGTTTAGTTCAGTTCAGTTGCTCAGTTGAATCCAACTCTTTGTGACCCCATGGACTGCAGCACGCCAGGCCTCCCTGTCCATCACCAACTCCCAGAGTCTACTCAAACTCTTCTCGAGTCAGTGATGCCATCAGACCATCTCATCCTCTGTTGTTGCCTTCTCCTCCCACCTTCAATATTTCCCAGCATCAGAGTCTTTTCAAATGAGTCAGCTCTTAGCATCAGGTGGCCAAAGTATTGGAGTTTCAGCTTCCACATCAGTCCTTCCAGTGAATATTCAGGATGGATTTCCTTTAGGATGGACTGGTTGGATCTCCTTGCAATTCAAGGAACTCTCAAGGGTCTTCTCCAACACCACAGTTTAGAAGCATCAGTTCTTCAGTGCTGTTTTCTTTATAGTCCAACTCTCACATCCATACATGACTACTGCAAAAACCATAGCTTTGACTAGATGGACTTTGTGGCAATCTTGTGGGCAATCTTGTGGGCAAAGTAATGTCTCTGCCTTTCAATATGCTATCTAGGTTGGTCACAACTTTTCTTCCAAGGAGCAAGAGTCTTGTAATTTCATGGCTGCAGTCAACATCTGCAGCGATTTTGGAGCCCCCCAAAAGAAAGTCAGCCACTGTTTCCATTGTTTCCCCATCTATTTGCCATGAAGTGATGGAACTGGATGCCATGATCTTAGTTTTCTGAATGTTGAATTTTAAGCCAACTTTTTTGGTCTCCTCTTTCACTTTCATCAAGGGGCTCTTTAATTCTTTTATTTCTGCCATTAGGGTGGTGTCATCTGCATATCTGAGGTTATTGATATTTCTCTCAGCAATCTTGATTCGAGCCTGTGCTTCATCCAGCCCAGCGTTTCACATGATGTACTCTGCATATAAGATAAATAAGCTGGGTGACAATATACAGCCTTGACGTACTCCTTTCCCGATTTGGAACCAGTCTGTTGTTCCATGTCCAGTTCTAACTGTTGCTTCCTGACCTGCATACAGATTTCTCAAGAGGCAGGTCAGGTGGTCTGGGTTTCCATATTTTTAAGAATTTTCCACAGTTTGCTGTGATCCACACAAAGGCTTTGGCATAGTCAATAAAGCAAAAGTAGATGTTTTTCTGGAACTCTCTTGCTTTTTCGATGATCCAACGATGTTGGCAATTTGATCTCTGGTTCCTCTGCCTTTTCTAAACCCAGCTTGAACATCTGTAAGTTCACGGTTCACGTACTGTTGAAGTCTGGCTTGGAGAATTTTGAGAATTACTTTACTAGCGTGTGAGATGAGTATAACTGTGCGGTAATTAGAACAGTCTTTGGCATTGCCTTTCTTTGGGATTGGAATGAAAACTGACCTTTTCCAGTCATGTGGCAAGCTGAGTTGCCCAATTTACTGGCATATTGCATGCAGCACTTTCACAGCATAATCTTTTCGGATTTGAAATAGCTGAACTGGAATGCCATTTTGTTAATTATGTGGATTTTTAAAAATGTTTGTTTCCACCTTTCCTCTTCTGTTCTCTTCTCTTGTGAGTTGATGAGTAACTTTAGTGTTGTGTTTGGATTGCCTTTTCTTTTTTGTGGGTGTATCTATGGTAGCTTTTTGGCTTGTGATTCCCAGTATGACTTGATATACCAAGTCTCTATGTGTACAAGGTTGTGTTAAGTTGCTGGCCTCTTAATTTCAAATGCATTTCCTGCATTTGTACTTTCCTAGCCTCTCAATTGCTAGTTTGGACATCATATTTATGTGTGGATGATTTCCTACATTTACTTTATGTATGCCTTTACTAGTGAGCTTTCCCATTCATAATTTTCTTATTTTTAGCTGTAGCTTCTTCTTTCTACCTAGAAACTTTTCTCTATACTTGTAAAGCTGGTTTGGTGGTGCTGAATTCTTTGGGCTTTGGCTGCTCTATAAGAATTTTGATTTGTCCACCAAGTCTGAATAAGAGCCTTGCTGGGTAGAGTATTCTCAATTGTAGGCTCTTTCCTTTTGTTACTTTAAATATATCATGCCACGCCTGTCTGGCCTTCAGAGTCTCTGATGAAAAATTTGATGACTTTATCGGGATTCCGTTGTATGTTATTTGTTGCTTTTCCCTTGTAACTTTTAATATTTTTTCTTTGACTTAATTTTTGTCAGTTTTATTAATATGTCTCAGCATGTTGCTCTTTGCTGTGGTTCCTGGACTTGAGTTTTTTCCCTTCTCATGCTGGGGTAACTTTTGGCTATAATTTGAGTTTTTTCTCTCTCTTCTCCTTCTAGAACCCCTATAGTGCAAATGTTGGTGCATTTAATGTTGTCCCATAGGTCTTTGAGACTATCTTCACTTGTTTTCATTCTTTTTCTTTATTCTGTTTCATGGCAATGATTTCTACCAATCTGTTTTCCATTTCACTTAATTATTCTTCTGTCTCAATTATTCTGTTGTTCATTCCTTCTAGTGTATTTTTCATTTCAGTTATTGTATTGTTCATCTCTGTTTGTCTGTTAAATCTTTTTATTAAATATCTCATGTGTCTTCTAAATCTGTGCCTCCATTCTTTTTCCAAGATCTTGAGTCATCTTCAGTACTATTAGTCTAAATTCTTTTTTCAGGTAGCTTGCCTGCCTCCACTTCATTTAGTTGTTCTTGGGGACTTTGATCTTGTTCCTTCATCTCAAATATATTATTCTGCCATCTTACTTTGTCTCATTTTCTGTTTCTGATCTCCTTTCTCCTGGCTGCGGGATGGTATCTCCTCTTTTGTTCTGTGCCTGCCCCTGGCTGAGTGAGTTTGTTCAGACTTCCCTTGGGAGGGACTGATGTCTACCCTCTGATGGGGGGAGGCAGATCTTGTCCTTCAGGTGGGAAGGGCTGCCAGGTAGTATGTTTAGAGGTGGCTGTGCAAAATCAGTATGGCTCCACACAGTCTGTCTGATGATGCATGGTGCTGTATTCCTATTCTGCTGATTGTTTGCTCTGAAGTATCAGGAGCCTGTAGCTGTTGGGTAGGAACAGGTCTTGATGCCAAAATTGTGACCTTTGGGAGCGCTTATGCTAATCAATATTCTGAGGCCTTTGCCACCAGTGTCCCCCAACCTCACAGCCCCTGGTGAGCCCCAGCCTATCCCCGCCTCCCTGGGCAACCCTCCCAAGCCTCGTAGGTAGGCTTGGCCCAGGCTCCTATGGAATTTCTGCTTTATACTTGGTCCCAGTGCATATGTATCCTTGTGTGCACCCTCCAAGAGTGGAGTCTCTATTTCCCTCAGTCTTATGGAGCTCCTTCACTTGGCCCTACTGCCTTCATAGTCAAATGCTTTGGGGATTCCTCCTCCAGATACCAGACCCTCAGGCTGGGAAACCTTACATGGGCTCAGAACTCACTCATGTGGGAGAACCTCTGTGATACAATTATTTTCCAGTGTGTGGGTCACCCACTCAGTGGGTATGGGATTTGCTTATATTGCTAAAGCGCCCCTCTTCCCATCTCATTTTGGCTTTTTCTTTGTCTTTGGGTATAGACTATCGATAATTTTTGGTAGGGTCAAGTCTTTTTTGTCAATGGTTGTTCAGGAGTTGGTTGTGATTTTGGTGTTTTCATGAAAGGAGGTTAGGTCAAATCCTTTTACTCTGCTATCTTGTTCAGGAATCTCCCATGATGTATTGTTAAACGGGGAGGGTACAAAAACATGTGGTATTTTGTCCTAGTTTGTAGAAATAAATTGTATGCTTTACCTTTACATGGATGTCTCTACATGACTATTCTTTATATGAATTGTTAATGGTAGTTGTTTTTAGACTGTTAGGATTCCTGGAAACTTTTTTCTTTCTTTTTGTGTATTTGTAAGTTTCCTATAATGTATAGATTTAACTTTTGTAGTTAAAAAAAAAAAAATTGAAGGGCCTCATTATACCATCTCTCAAACAGATGACTTATCATTTACAGGTCACCATTCTCTTAAAAGGCAGAAATTTCAATTATTTCAATGGCAGAAATTAGAAATATCTCCCAGAGTGACTCATACTATTCTAGGATGATGAGGGGTAAGGAGCAGCTACATTATTAGTGTATTGCCTTGGATTTTTGCGAGTAAAAACATTTGGATGGCAGAGAGTAGGGGGGAATGATTAGCAATTAAAGGCCGAAAAGTTATTTTTTTAATATTTTTTCCTCCCTCTTTTCTTTCAAGTTGACGTGGACATTTCCCTTTGCATGGTGTAGCTAATAGGTGAGCTGATTCTTGCTAATAGAGTAAGTTAATCTCATGATTAGGCTAAAAAAAAAAAAAAAAAAAGTAACAAGCACATGCTCCCTGTATATTTTCTACTGAAATAACCACTGTTGTAATCACATTCTGTCTCCCGTAACTCTTTAAAATGATCAAAGTGAGCCCTCACAGAATTTCTGGCAAGGTGAATTCCTGTGTACATTTCACAAAGTACAACTTCCAAGCACAGTGGGGTTTCCAAGAATATGCCTGGAAAAAATCAAATGAATCTTCACTCTCTAAGAGCTCTCTCTGTTTAACCAACTGCTGAGAAATATAAGTGGGGGCCAGTGAAGAACAATCTGTTCTATAAATACAGGATAGTCATCGGTTTTTAGAGTTGGTCACGCTTTTAAAGATCATCAAACTCCAATCTGAGAAAGATGAGACTTACCCCAAAGTTCTGGATCTATTGTACAGATGGTGGCTCCCTTATCACCACTTTCCCACTATGTAAGTGAAGAAGAACTGTGTTCATTTTCTTAAGCTTAAGTTCTATTACCTCATTTATAACTCTCATTATGCCTTTTGGCATTTATGCTACAACTGCAACTATTATATACCTCAGTGGAAGGAAAAAGTGGGAGGAGGATTTGTAACATGAGCTATACCTAGATTATGTGAATGAGAATACTAAATACTCAGGGATATGTATGCTCAGTCACTCAGGCGTGTCTCTTTGCAACCCCATGGACTGTACCCCGACAGGCTCCTCTGTCCATGGGATTCTTCAGGCAAGAACACTGGAGTGGGTTGCCATTTCCTACTCCCAGGAATATGTGTCCCCTTTCAAAAAAAATTAAGCAAAAGAATTCAGTTCATTTCAGTTTTAAATCTCAACAAGTTTATTTTCTGAGAGCCAATTTCTCTAGATTTCTAGAACTAAAAGATGATATTTTTGGATGGACAGAAAAAGTCCCTGTGAAATAGAGTGTTAATATGCTTAAGTAGAAAGAAACCATCTGTAGAATTAGTGATACATGACTAAGATTCTGTAGTCTGCTGATGTACCAGCGCTAGCTCACCAGTACCTTCCAAAGACCATTTATTTCCTTGTAACTGCATTGGATGTGATTCAGTGTCCTAGATCATCTATCATTTCATTGGACTTCTTCAGTCCCTCTGCTTCATGGCTGAGCTATTTATGTAATATTATTCCACATGGGAAAGTCCAGCTGTTAAAGTTTTAGAATCAGGAATAAGAACACATTTTTATTAGATCTTTCATCTTGTCTACAGCATGTTTTTCTTGGTTTAAATATGAAAACAATTTGCTAGCTCCTTTGCCATAACTCACTCTCCTGTACATGTCTTTGGAGGGGGAGAATGCCCATGTTGTACTTCTGGGGTTCCAGAATGAGGCTTATATACAACTGAATCGGAAATCAATGTGTGGGATTGTACCTGTTGAGTTTGAACTCATATGCCTGGGGTAGGCACTGCAGAGGCAAAAAAAACAACTATGGATTGGTAGGAGCAAGGGAAAGATGTGAGAGTCAAAGAGGAGTTTAGGGGGTTAGAAAGTTTCAATAAAGAAGGGAAGTTGTACTATTTACAAAAATAAACTCAGAGAAGCAGATTTAGAAGGGATAAACAGCTTTTTTGGGAAAGTTTTGAATTGCTGGGAGGCAATCCAAGCGGGTCTTAAGAGGGTGTGATGCCCTTGTAGTGTGTCAGCTTGGTTGATACATTGCAGCTTGGCCATCCTAACATTTTCTAGAATTCGGTTTCCTAGTTTCTTATACAGTTTGGTTTGAGCAGGCTATGTGACAGTCTTCTGTGAAATTTGGGGGCAGAGGTGAAGCTACCACCATTTCGTTAGTTCACACACGTTGTCACAGATGCACTAGCCTTGTTAGCACAAGGCAACGGCTTGACCTATAACTATTCCACATTCTTCTTCAGTTTTTCTGAAACGGAAATCTGTGTTTAGCTCCGAAGTGATGGGCACTGGCTTCCTTCTGCAGGACATCCACAGCACCAAGATTATAGCAATAATAACTGACATGGGTTGCAGCCCATCCTGAAGCTTCTTGCCTGTCCTTCGTATTACCTACCCTGTGGATTTTAGTTGCAATATGAGATCCAAGGACAGCCTTATAGACCTTATACCTCTAATTTCGTAATCAGGTATTGATTCATCCTTTGTATGAGTTTCCCAGTCTTTTCTATGGCTCAAAGCAACTGCATAATTTGATCCGTTTTTCTATTTAACTTACACCATTCTTTGTCTCAGTTCATGCTAGTTTCTTATCAATTTCTCCAGCTCAAGTCCCGAGTTCTTTCCCATCTCTCAGTCCTCAAGTATGCTGTTCCTTCTGACTCCTGGCTCATGCTCTTCATCTGCAAGTCTTAGCCCAGTCATCAACTTTATGGACTGGCCTTCTCTGACTACTCCATCTAAATCATCCTTTGGTGTCTTCAAGGTCCTTACTAGAGGTTGTGTATGCTTACCTGATTATTTTGGCTAGCTGGTCTTCACTAGATTCTAGGTTCTGTGATACCAGCTTTATCTCATTCCACATTGGAGACACTGGCCCTGGCACACAGCCAGTTCTCAAAGGATTCTTCTAGAAACAGAAAAGGAGTCATGAAGGAATCTACCTTGTGTGGCAGACATGTAAGACGGATTACTTTTTCATTCTTTGGGAGTATAAAGATTATCCTCAATTCTACCCTTATTTCTGTTCTTCATTGCAAGTCAAATTAATTGCCCAGCGATTCAGGAGCCATCTCAATAGTTTTCTATGTTTAGTTTCCAAATGTTAACAGATTCAATTACACCTCTTTCAAGGGATGCTTGTGAGGGCAATTCTTAAATATAAAAACTAGTATTGGAGTTGCCAGTTTAGTATGACTGCAGTTTTAAGTTATGGGTTTAGAACTATTGTTACTATATGTTATTTTGGCTTTGATTCAGTCAAAGCTCAGAACAGTGACCCATTAGAGATCTCAATGAGGTTTAGATTACATACTCACAAAACTAAATTTTCTAAAAACTCATCCAACTTTATTATCCTATATTTTGCATTCTACAGCTCTCTTAATTTCATACTGTAAACTTCTTAAACATATTTTGTAAGTCAAAGTATTCTCATCACTTTCCAAGATTTAATAGAGTTTCCTCCATTTGGGAATCACATTAGCTACAAAGCGACCAAAGAATAAACAATACTTTTATTAAATAAAATTAAAAGGAAACTCCTATCCTGTTTTGCAAAGGCCCTAATGAAATGTTATAGAGTGCTCCGTCTTCCAAACTTTGTCTCCAATGTCAAATCTTTTGGTGTCAAACCTTAAGTTTGCAGATCTCTTTAAAACTTCACTACTGCAAATATTCCTTTTTTGATTCCTTCTTGAAATGCCTTATGCCTTAAATGTATCTTTATTCCTTTTAAAGCAGTTTAGTATCTTTGTAAATTATTTTTCCAGTGTTTAGCCTAGACATACTACTTGATCAAAAATATTGAAGTGGCTTATAAATTGTACATTTTGGCAATTTGGGTACAAAACCTCAGTCACGACACATTTGCTCCGAGGCTACTTCCCTCACCAAACAGAGCTCTAACAGTAGTGGTGTCTGGCTGTTTTGCAATTTCTGTGTGTTCTTGTTCTCTATGAAGCATGTGTGAAGTGACCTTCCCTTATTTCCAAAATTATGTTTCTCTTTTTTTCCCTCCCAGCAATTCTGTTATGGTTGAGGTTACTAATGCAAACCCTTTGAACAGAAAACAGATTTTGCTTTCCTACTATGTTAAACTCAATAGTCTCAAGCAAAGCCATTTTGAATTCTTTTGATATAAGTTAAAAATCAGAAATTTAGTGATTTTTCTTTAGTCTTACATCAACTGGTAGTTACAACGAAGCAGTGAGGGTGGTTTAAACTATACATTGAAGATACAACTAGGATATTGTTTTTCTACTTGTATGTGAAGTACTTTTTGAGTTCTAAACTCAACTAAAAATACAGTTGTTGAAATTTCATTGGGTTAAGTCAAGTCTTTCCAGTAACAGGTCTAACAAAGATTTGTTTGTGTAAATTGAGGGCTGGGAAGAAAACAGTAGAAAGACCATGCTATCCAAAGCAAGGCACATAGTACATATATGTTTTTTCATATTTTTCAACAAATGGTATAAATTGGCTAAATAATCTCACTCTGATGGATACTGCTCACAGATTTTGATAGCTACTTGCCAGAATATTTGGGTATCTGAAGGCTCTTAGTTGAGGACAGGTTGAAAGTAATTTTCAACAATTAACTGTCACTTTCAGTCAGAATCAGATTTCCAATCTCTGCAGGGAATTCATGACTTTGTAGTCATTTAGACCCTTGAGGGCTCATTCAAAGAAACAGCAATATAATACTATAGACTGAACGGCTTTAAGATGCACAACAATATAAAAACTCCCCCAAACCACACCTGACCAGCCACGGATTAAAATGCAGGCAAAACAGAAACATATTTATTTGTATCCTACTCAAAAGGTGGCCATTTCAAAACTTCTAAAACAACCCTCATTCATCTGACAAAAGACAACAGGAGGAGGCTCTTGAGAGTTCATTTTGATTTTTATTATGCGCCACAGACATGGACACTAACCAGAGAGTAGGATGCTTCTTGGTACTCTCAAAACCACAGGAAATGTATTTCTACCTACCCTCTTTTTTGCGATACTGGAGTGGCATGTCAGGTTACCATCTTGGAACTGGTTTAGAGCAAAGTAAAGGAAACCATGGAAGGCAATGTATATACAGCATAATCATGAGCTATTTTTGGAAGCTAGTAGCATCTACTATTTCTATAGTAGTAGAAGCTAGTAGCCAGTAGTTATTCTCAGGCAGACTGAGAATAACAGGGCTGTGCAGTATTAAAAATGCTATTACTCGGGTATTAATTTTGTTGTTGTTTAGTCGCTAAGTCGTTTCTCTTTTGAGACCCCATGGACCGTACACCGTCAGGCTCCTCTGTCCATGGGATTTCCCAGGCAAGAATAGTGGAGTGGGTTGTCATTTCCTTCCCTAAGGGATGTTCCCAACTCAGGGGTCGAACCTGCGTCTAATGCATTGCAGGCAGATTCTTTATCACTGAGCCACCAGGGAAGCCCACTTCTTTTGTTCATCTACTCTTATTAGATACCAGAGAAAGTAAAAAGGGCGTCCGTAAGAATCTTTGATTCTTGTTTTCAATTTCCTGTAAGACAGTATCTTCTCAAACGTTTTGAAAGGAGCACATCTCTTTGTTTAGACTGAGAAGACTGGAAGTCTTTCCTGTGCGCCCAGAAACGCAGAAACTACACCACCTTCAGTTGTGCACCTGTGCTTTAATAATCCTGACTACTCCTGGCATTGACAGAGTGTGAGCTACAAAGTTCCCAAGAACACCTGACCTCACTTGTAAGTTACCTTGGCTTTATGTGCTGTGCATGTGTCTCTGAAGAGGATACTACTGTATTCTTGGTCCAAAATAAGGCTGGCATGGATATATGCCATACACATATACCAAGGGAGGAATTTTTTACACATACACCAAGGGAGGAATTTTATTTTTTTCCTGGAGTTTTTTTTTATCAGGCAGGAGAAAACACATTCAATTTTGAGGTAGGTAATAGGTGATAATGAGAAAAATACAGGACCCTCTAGGATCTAACCTTTCTCCACCTTTCTAGACTTATGTCTTAATGGAGTTGACCCTTGAACAGTGAGGGGATAAGCGGTTCTGACCCTCTATGCAGTCCAAAATCTATGCATATCCTACAGTCTGCCCTTTCTAACTATGGTTCCATATCCTCAGATTCAACCAACTTGGGATTGTTTATTACTAAAGCATTTACTACTGAAAAAAATCCAACATGTAAGTGGAGCTACACAGTTCAAACCTGTGTTGTTCACAGCTCAACTCCACTTCCCAAGTGGCTTTCACAACAATCAAGGTACTAATGGTCCATAATATATATCCCTGGTGCATTTGCATATTGCTCTTAAATTCAGTTTAAGCATTGCTTCTCTGGAAGGAAGTTCATATCTCTGATTGAACTGTCACCTTTTTATTTTCTTCTAGAATCCTGGTATTATCTCGGTAATAAATGCTATCATATTGTACTTCATATAAATAACCTCATTTCTCTTTCAGCCGCTACATTATGAAACACTAGAGTGAAGAAACTGTACTTGTCTTTATATCGTCACTGATAATAGACTGAAAGTATTCTACTAATGCCTCTTAAAAATGTTGAAATAAACATTCTATTTACAAGTGCTAGGTTTTTCACAGAACTAGCCAGAGATCTGTTCATTTTTGACTTTGTGAACTGATACAGAAGTTACTTCATTCAAACCTCTATTTTGTCCTAGGTTAGGACAAGATCGATCTGCATTTTACAAAGATTATGGTGTCTATTACAAATTACATACTACTACTTTTCCCAGAATAAAAGGGCTATGTTGAATTTGATGATGCAAAAAACATTCAGGATAGCAGTGCTTGACACAGCGGCATAAGCATTAACAGGATACTGGACTTGTATCTAAACTTTTTTAAGCCACAGACTGAATTCAACAGACTATGTGTTCTTTTGACTGATCATCTTTTTATGATTGCCTGGAAAGAAGACATGCTCCTGCCATTGGTATAGCTGAGGCCAATCAGGAACTAAACATCAACACAAAAATTCCAGGCAAGCTGGAATCAAGATTCTGGAGCCAGGGAGATTAGGGAGAGTATTCAAATCTAGTAAACTGTGGACTTTTAGTGCCCATCATCAAATCCTACCTTGCACCAAGACGATGTGATAGAGGCAGAGCCTCTGATGCTTAAATTGATCCTTAATCGTCTTCTGCAACCTGCTGAGACCACAAAGGGAGTATCTGAATATTCTGTGGACTACTTATCCACTCTGCCCTTTAGGTTAGACAACAGGATGCAGTGGTAACTCTTTGGAAAAAAAAAGAATATGCTGACTGCCTTTTTTCCCCACAGAATCCCGTGATTTTTCCCACCTCCCAAAGATCTTATGTTTCAAAAGGTCAGAATGTCTGGAGTCAGAAATAAGCTGCTTCCCACTTTGTTCAGCACCTACACACAGTAAAAAAAAAAAAAATGCTTATATATTGCCACAAATAAATTTCCAAAGAAATTATTTCTACCTCTACTTTCCACCTACCTCCTCTGAAATGCCAACTTAAAGAGATACCCTAGAACTGATTATCTAGAATATTCTTGCCCTCTTCATATTAGATTTGTGTTAGTAAACAACTAAAAAGTTAGTTGACATAGCTTTAGGAAAATCTAGCTGGCAGCAGAGTTGGACAACAGATGGTCACTCAGAAACTAGACCCAGGAAGGTTACTTACTCTCTGTATGCTGATAAGAGTTCTATTTTGGGGAATATCCTGAAAATCCTTGACCTAATGCAAAAGCCCAAGAGACAGTGCAGGTAGGAACAATTATCATAACCTGATTACCTGTCTAGGGCAAAATATACCATTTTAAATCAGCTATAGATAAGCCAGAAATGTACAATAACCAAAGATACTGACAGCCTACAGAAGCTTTCATCTTTTGCAAAAAAAAAAAAAAAAAAAAAACCAACCAAAAACCAGCAACATGTAACAAGATTTTCTTAGATGTCTCCTAGAATTCTTACTAAGCACCTTAGAGTAGTCATAAAAATAAGTGACTTTTAGTTCTGTACTTTGTTTGTGCAGAAAGAGCTACTGGCAGGCTCATTTTATAATAATTAAACAGTTTTTTCTTAAAAAAAAAAAAAAAAGGTTTAGTCTTACCTTTATGGCAATTAATAACTGACAATAGTATCTAATTATAACTGTAACAGGCAATTTTTAGCTAAGAAGCTCTCCTTAGTTTTGAAATTTTAACTGAATTTTGGTTGAACCTTAAATGTTAACCATCAATGTGTAATAACTGCTCTACTACAAAATCTGTAAGTCACATTTCCAAAATTCCTGTTGCCTGGATGAAAATTACTGAAGGTTTTCCTTTATCAACCAAAGCTCAAAGACATTTATGCCATGGCATATGGTAAGTAGATTTGAAAGCTGTTTATCATCACTTACTAAGTTAAACAAGATTCCAGTTCAGGTTGATATGCAAAACATAAACTAGATTGAGAGCAATGTATTAAAAAAACAAAAACACAGTTTGTATTTTGGGGTAATTAAAATGTACAGACTTAACACTAAAAAGAATGAAAAACACATCCAAGATTATCATTCTGTAATTGTTCTGTTTAGCTCTTTTTACTCTAAGCATGTAGTCTTACTTGGAGAATGACAGCTGGTCAAATTTTAGCTTAAGACATTTATCCATACTTAACCAGAGGTTTCAGAGATAACACCACTCACGTATTCTGAATTATTTTATGTTAAATAGGAACATTTTCTCAATAGTCTTAACATTTTCTCTTAAGTTACATCTCATTTATCTTCCTCCTAAAGAACTACATAGGCTTGTTTTAAATAGTTTAAACACCTGTAATAAACTACAGATTGCTAAGAGTAGAGGTACTCTGGTTAATGCTCAAAATGATATGGCCAGAGGAAAAGCCAGCATTATTAAATATGAATGCAATCCTTATAAATATGAATGCAATCCTTACCAACACAAATTGAACCTTTTTTTTCCCCCAATAAAAAAGCTAGTCCAAAAAAAAAAGGTCTCATTCTATAAAGATTTATCATTTCCAAATCACAGTGAAAGGAACTTGAATAATTTACCAATTTTGTTTTCTACTATGTGCCTTAAAGATACCTCACTAAAAACTGGTATCTGGCACAACAGAATGACATATGCAGAATGTAATATTGTAGCGACAGTACTGAGGTTGATTGTTACAGACATATTTAAATTCTGAGTATTAAATGTTGCATCCTAATTATTTATACAGAACATTGGTCCAATAACAAAAATAGAGAACAGCAGCTGAAAGTGTAGCTCATTCAATGTTCAGAGATAAACCATTAACCATTCTTTCCATTATTTTCGGCAGATAGTCCTTTTTTGTCATATTTAAATCTGATGGCAACTGAAGAATTCTGGCTTTTTTCCAAGCTACTGTATGAAAAGGATGCTGAAGGCCATCACGATACAGCATACTGCAACGTAAGGACTCTTCCGTTCACCTGTTGGAAAAAAGGTAGTTAAATATATTCATGTTAAACTGAGTGGCTAACATAAGGTTATTACTATAGGAGACAGGCATGTACAAACCAAGATAAGATTCTTGCCTATGAAGTCCATACACTTAGGGGCAGGGGCAAAATGAACTACATGCAACATAAAAGTAAGTACACACCAGAATGAATTAAATGATACCTATCTAAGACCACCTCTTTGTCATGTCTTTAGAAGACACTGGATTAGCCATTTTAGTGTCACTGCATAAACGTACATATTAAAAAATATAACAAAGAATGTAGGATAAAGACCCAAGAGTAATGATCTCAAGAAGCTTATAAGGGGAAAAAAATAGCATTCCTGAATGAAAATAAACAACTATTCAATAAAACGGCATTTTAAAAATCAACATCACATAGAATGTTGTGCAGAAAGAGCTACTGGCAGGCTCATTTTAATAAAATAAAAACACATTAGAGAAAACTAAACTATTTCTGAGATGGATTTTGTATCAAATCTTTTATAGTATAATTACTCTGGGTTAGAGACGTAGAACTTAGAACAATCGCTTCTGAATTAGTCAGTTTTCACATGTGTTTCAGAAGTGTCTATTTACAGCTGGAGACTTTCCTTTGCATGAAGCAGATCTGGAGTTGGCTTGTGCAGTTGTCTTGCAAACAGAGATCCTATGATTGTGAGCTAACTCAAACTTATCTTGTTCGTTCCTGTTTCTTCAATAATCCCAAGACTGTACAAGGCACTGGGCATTTTTATGCTGCCTTGAGGGCACACATGAAAGGAAGAAGGAAGGAAGGAGAAAGAGTGAGGACATGCTTCTTCTAGGAATAATCCTGAGTATGTACCTGGTTCCTTTATAGAGATGGTTTATATTCCCCTCACCTGTGTTTTTCTATGATGTTTAAAATAACTTCTTTTCTAGTAACTAAGTTCCTTATTTCACTTAGCAAGGTTAGTTAATTACTTCTGGAAAATGTCAATCTTGATCACTCTTATCAACTAAAACCTTGAAGGTCATTATTTTCAGAGCTCCCTCACTGAGACCACAGGGATACAACTGGTAAGTTTTTTATCTTTGTATCTATTCAATGGCAATATTCATAGGACACATTTTACACACATGCAAACAAAATAAACATTTGGTGTTTTTCAGAGTGTTCTATCCACAGACATTTAATGAACTGTGTTCCAACTAAACGAAAATTCAGAAAGTGAGAAAATACAGTTTTCACAATATTATCTCAACTGAAAAAAAAAAAAAAACTAGAAAATACTGTTGTTTGTTTTTTTTTTTTTTTTTTAGCAATGCTGATTCTTTCAGAGTAAAAAACTCAAGTTATCCAACAAAACAATAAGAACAAAAATCAATCAGACCAAAATTTCAAGTAGATCTCATAAGGAAGCCTGTCCCTCTTTCCGTACGGCTAGATACTCTTACTGTCAAATATAGTCTTCTTAAATACTAAAAGAAGAAATTAATACTGTCCTAAATTTGCCATCTGCTAAAAATTAATTTTTGAGGAAGTTCTTCTCTTCCTCATCCTCCAACTTAGAATACTATGATTTACATATGGGTTTCATTATCCTGTTTTTAATTTTCTTAAAAGAGATTGCCATGTGGTAGAGCTAAACATCTTTAGCTGAACTAGGGTAAGAATGTTACTTCTTGTCTGGTCTTAGGTCTCTATAAGTGAATGTGAAACAGTTGCTGTAATGTGATGTGTAACATGATAAGATGATCTGGCTGGGCCTTTTCCCATTAAAATTGCATCCTTTCTTTGTGGATCTATTCTGTGTCAAGATAAGAGAGGAACATGTGGTTGAGAAAGCAGCATATCAGTACCAACATTTTCTAAAACACTTTGCCAAAATGAAAAGCTAATGGTTTTCACATAATTGGCAAAAGTGAATAACTGAACTATTTAACCTATGATATTCATGCAGTCAAGAGAGGAAAATGGAAATACATGGGCAAGCAAAAAAAGAAAAGGCATAGTTTATAATTAGACATAAAAATAGATAATACTAACAGGATATCATTAAGAAAGCTATAAACTAGATGTTTGAAACCTTTACCTACACTTCCAAGCAACAGTTGTGAACAAAGTCACCTGGATTAGTTACTAACGGAGTTGTACAATGTTCTCTAATTTATTACATAAAAAATGGATTTAAAATGCCATAACATTTTATTCACCATAAGCCAATAATTTTAATGTTCATATGACCCTAATCCTGAATATTTATTGGAAGGACTGATGCTGAAGCTAAAACTCCAATACTCTGGCCACCTGATGCGAAGAACTGATTCACTGGAAAAGATTCTGATGCTGGGAAAGATTGAAGGCAGGATGAGATGGTTGGATGGCATCACTGACTCAATGGACATGAGTTTGAGTAAGGTTGGGACTTGGTGATAGACAGGGAGGCCTGGCATGCTGCAGCAGTCCATTGGGTTGGAGAGTCTGACACAACTGAGTGACTGAACTGAAATGATGACTCTAATCCAGTGATATTCTCTATTCCCTCAAACTGTCCATGATGTTTTTTTTTTTTTTTTCACTGAATAGCTGATTTACAATGTCTTAGGTATACAGCAAAGTGTTCAGTTATACATCCACATACATATATACATACACATATGTATTTATATATTCTTTTTCAGATTTATTTCCATTAAAGATATTACAATATAGTGAATATAGTTCCTTGTGCTATATTGTGCTGTGTTTAGTCGCTCAGTCGTGTCCGACTCTTTGTGACCCCATGAAATGTAGCTCGCCAGGCTCCCCTGCCCATGGGGATTCTCCTGTCAACAATGCTGGAGTGGGTTGCCATGCCTTCCTCCAGGGGATCTTTCCAAACCTAGGGATCGACCCAGGTCTCCTGCACTGCAAGCAGATTCTTTACCTTCTGAGCCACCATAGTAGATACTTTTTATTTATCTATTTTGTATGTAATAGTATTTGTTAATCCCAATTTCCTAATTTATCTGCCCCTCCCCCCTTTGTTTTCAATGTCTGCAAGTCTATTTCTATGTTGTAAATAAATTCAAGATTCTTCTTGTAAGTGGTACAATGTATTTGTCTTCTCTGTCTGACTTACTTCACTTAGTATGATAATCTCTAGGTCCATCCAGGTTGCTACAAATGGCATTATTTTATTCCTTTTTTTTTATGGCTGAGTGATATTCTACAGCTGCAATGAACACTGGGGTGCATATATCTTTTCCTTTTCAAATGATGGTTTTCTCTGGATATATGCCAAGGAATGTGATTGCTTAATCATATGGTAACTCATTTTTTGTTTAAGGGATCTCCATACTGTTCTCCACAGTGGCTGTGCTAATTTACAACAGTGCAGGACTGTTCCTTTTTCTCCATGCCCTCTCCACCATTTATTATTCAATGGCCACTGATGACGGCCATTCTGACCACGAGTGAGGTGATACCTCATTGCAGTTCTGATTTGCATTTCTCTAATAATTAGCGATGTTAAGCATCATTTCATGTGCCTATTCATGTATGTCTTCTATGAAGAAATTGTTTAATATTGAACTGTACAAGCTGTTTGTATATTTTGGAAATTAATTTCCTTGTTGGTCACATCATTTGCAAGTATTTTCTCCTATTCCATAGACTGTCATTTTGTTTATGGTGTCCTTTGCTGTGAAAACACATGTAAGTGTGATTAGGTCCTATTTGTTTATTTTTGCTTTTGTTTCCTTTAGGAGTTGGATCCAAAATAATACAGCTGCAATTTATGTCAGAGAGTCTTCTGCCTATATTTTCCTCTAGAAGTCTCACAGTATCTAGTCTTAAGATATTTAAAATAAAGACCTAAATATGTGTTTACTTTTGTATGTTGTTAGAGAATGTTCTAATTCCGTTCTTTTACCTGCCGCTATAAAGTTTTTCCAGCACCACTTACTGAAGAGACTTTTTCTCCACTGTATATTCTTGCCTCCACTGTTGTAGATTAATTGATCGTAAATGCATGAGGTTTATTTTTGTCCTTTCTCTTAAAGGACACCCACAAAATTTCACGTTTCAGGACCCAGGGCCAAAGCAGTGACATGATAGGAGCCTCAGTCAGACCCACCTTCTGGTCTTGGAGAATCTCCTCAAGAAGCAGAAGGCGACTGCATCTTGCCTTGGGCCACAGACACTGGTGGCAGCCATTCTGAGAGTTACTTCAGTCATATGCACACTGGCGGGCACCACTGCAGAATCTTCCCTCTAGCTTATGAGTGCTAGGACCCAACTGTGTCCTTGCCCAACAGCCTACAGGTGACTGCTGAGACACCTCAAGGTAAGCAACCCACCTGATGAGGACAGAGCCACATCCATCAGCAGACATGCTGCCTTAAGAGCCCACAGCTGCCTCTGAGCATGGCCCTATCCACCAGAGGGCTCACTGGCCCATTCCACTTACCAGTGGGCAGGCACCAGCTCCAGAAACCCATGGAGCCTAGCTCTGCCCTCAGAGAAGACTGCTCTAGCCTCTGGATCAGCCTCACTCCAACAGGGGGCAGACACCTAATGCTAGAAAACCGCAATTCTGCAACCTACAGACTCAGACTGCCCCCTAAGCCCCCATCCCAGCAGGCCAGGCCCTGCCCTGGGTCCAGTTGGGACATGGTCTGGCCCACTAGCAGGCCAAGTTTCAGAACACCCTAGACACCATACCAAACTGTGTCAGGAACCCCTCCCCACCTCCACCAGTGGTGCTGGGAAAATTAGACAGCTACATGTAAAAAAAAAAAAAAGAAATCAGAACAGCTAGTTCCTCACACTATATGTAAAAATAAGGTCAAAATGGATTAAGGACCTAAATGTAGGACTAGAAACCATAAACTCCTAGAAGAAAATAGAGTGGAATACTCTTTGACATAAATCATATTTTTGGGGATCTAAAAGAAACAAAAGCAAAAATAAACTAATTGGATCTAATTAATGTTAAAAGCTTTTCCACAGCAGAAGAAAACCATCAACAAAATGAAAAGACAACCTATGGAATGAGACAGAATATTTGCTAATGCTATGACTGATAAGGGATTAATATCCAAAATCTATAAACAGCTCATACAACTCAACATCAAAAAAACAATCCAATTAAACCTGGGCAGAAGGCCTGAAGAGAAAGTTTTTCAAAGACGACATACGGATGACCAACAGGCAGATGAAAAGATGATCAACACTATTAATCATCACAGAAATGCAAATTAAAACCAAAATGAGATTTCATCTCACACCTATTAGAATGGTTATCATCAGAAGGGACACAACAAATGTTGCTGAGGATGTGGGATTGGTGGAAATGTAAATTAATGCAGCCTTTGTGGAAAAGGAGGTTTCTCAGTAAAAACAGACTACAATATGACCCAGCAATTCAAACATACAATATGACCCAGCAATAAGACCACAGAACTGGTCTGTGGCCCAGAGGTTGAGGAGCCCTGTTACATAATATTTTGCATCAACTACACTTCAATAAAAAAAAAATTATTGGGGAATAAAGTACATTTTAATTCATTTACTTACCAATTATTTGAGAATCTAGTATGTGCTAGGCATTGTGTTAAATACTATATATAATGTTATGGGACAATGAAATATTAATGTATATTGTTATCTAACCATTTACACACTTAAGATGCTACTAACTTTATTATGAAAAGTTAGAAGATATCCACATTTACACAAAGTTCAAGAACGATCACATACATGGATTCAAAAGATAGAATAGTTCATATTTTCTAAAAGCAACTAGTAAGATTCTATGACTTACCAGAGGGCAATCAGATAGCTGTTCAGCAAGCCTTTCATTAAATGGAAAAATCATCCTGTTATCAAAATGGTACACATTATGCGGAACAGCATGCTCTATACTATGTGTGCATAAAACTATACATACTTGGCTGTAATCTCCTCAAAACAGGAATGCATACTGTTTACTGTCTAAATTACAGAGACCTTTGTCCTGCTTTCCACCTCCCTATTAGTGAATATTAGAAGGTATCTGTGAAATCGTTTTAAACAGTGTCAAGAGAAGAGTCATGTGGAACTCTATAAAGTACTGCTAAAAGGGACACAACTGGGAAGTCTGCACTTTAAAAACTGACATTTTGATTTGTTTGAATATAACTGGCCAACAGTTTACAGCATAAGAGAGATTAAAAAAAAAAAAGAAAGAAAGTAGAGAGATAATAGACAGATACTCACCAATTCTGGCACACTTCCAAAATATACCCAACAACCTGCAGAAAATAAAAAAGTAGCTATGGATTACTGGGAAAGACAAATTATTCAGTATCATATAGGTAATTTATTACATACCAGCTTTTTAACTGCTGATGCATTGTTTTAAACTGAAATTCACTCGATATTGAGCCACTACTTATATAGAACAGTAGGGCACAATAGCTTATCAACCATCAATGTACAGAAACTATTAGAAATTGGAATATGTGGTCTCACAGGTTGGGCCCAAAGTAAATTAATGTAAGAATGACAAAAATGTGCACAAGAGCTTACAATTAAAAGATTAACTCAGTCAACTTCAAGTGCTTGACCTTCAAAAGTGGAAAACACATAATGCTGATTTAAATAAGCATTAATTTTGAAAAAACAGTAAATGGACACAGTTGGTTTTGGATAAATTTTGACATTAACTGAAAAAACTTTTTACTGAATATAGTTCTATATTTAAATCATCTATAATTATGAACTCCAGTGACAGTATTTACATGACCATAACATTAAATGAGGAGGAATACAAAAATATGAGCCTATATTTAAATGTATATATTCAATATAACATTTCAAGATAAGAAAAACCTAGTTTAGGGATATTGTATATGAAACTATAATTTCATATGAAATTTAAAATATATATTTAAAATACATATATTCTGGAAATAATAAAAATTAGACTAATATTTGTATTTCAAGCCCATTAATAAATATATTATAAATACATAATATATGGATATATTGCATGTATTAAAAAAATACCAGCTTAAAAAAAATGACATTCAATGAATAGAGATATTTGAAAAAAAATTATAGACAATTATTTTGATGTGACAAAAGAACAGAAATATAAATAGTATTACACATGGTTACAAATCAAGATAAATTAACATTAAAATTACTGCAGTGAATTAGAATTGTTATAGGAAGAAAATCATGTATATATTTGAAAGAAATTACATTTTCTTTGCCCAAAGAGATGGCTGGCAATAAATCATTATATTGGAATGGTTAACACTAAAAAAAAAAAAATGCTGACTCAATTAAGTTCCAAACACGTTCCTCCTCTGAAGTATACAGTAATTTCCTGACATCAAAGCAAAAAGTCCCTTAGTGCAGATTAAATGAAATGGGCAAAAATATAAGTATTGTGAAGGATGGGATTTCTGACAGGTGAAACAACTTCACTATAGGAATAAAAAGGACAAATGTGTACTCTTGAAAGCAAAGGATCAGGGCTAAACTGTGCCTAAATTCAATTCTACTTAACTGGCTACACAACTGTCAGCAGGTTATTTTAACTCATTATCTCATTCTCACAGGGTTGCCATAAGTATTAAATGAGTTATTACACAGAAAATCTTTAGAATAGTGACTAACATGTGCTGTGTTCAATATTACATAGGCTAAAGGTATGGACAATAACTCCAGGTATCACTAACATTGGTTTATACTCCATCAAAAAAATGGAAGACAACTAGTTAGTGATCTGCAATGCCTGGCAAACTTGATTCTAAAAATCTGTTGATTATAAAATGAATTACTGACTCAAAGTTGCTCTGTTTGAGGTATTCAGAAGTAGGACACCTGAAGTTCCTCTATGGGAAGCTTAAGGCCCTTCAGAACAGTCTGAAATCATATCATCACAGTCAAGGTCTTTTCAAGTATTATAGTCTAGAAATTAGCATCAAAGCATCAGTAGGAAATTGGTGTAACAGAGCATATTAAAAGCTACTTAAATGGAAAAAAATTCCTAATTTGGCAACATAAGAGATTAATTGGTACTGCTTTGGCCTTTTTCACATATTTCCCTACCTAGACATTTACATAATATCCCAAAGGCTAAAAAGAACTTAAGCTGGTAAACACCAATACAAATATGCTGCTTAGTTTTTAAAGACATAAGCCAATAAGCATATATGTTGATAAAATTATAAACTCTATGAAAATAGGAAACTAGACAAAATAGCAACTCTTCTTTGCTGCTTTTAAGTTCTATACTATTTGAAGCAGCAAAATATGAAGTTGCTATTTTCAACAGTGAAGTTATTAAGAACTCATTTTATCTAACTGGTCCAGATATCTTCACTTAAGCATGGAACACTCAGTATAATCAAAGGAAAGTTTATTATGAGTTTCATAAATATACATTTTTAACAGAAAAGAACAAGGACCAGTAAAAATGTCTTCCACAGAAATTATTTCATTTGTACAAGTCAAAATAAAAGGAGCTTAACATTTGTATAGAGACAATGTTTTGGGGGCTTCCGTTGTGGCTCAGTGGTAAAGAATCTACCTGCCAAAGTAGGAGACACAGGTTTGACCCCTGATCTGGGAAGATCCCACATGCTGAGGAGCAACTAAGCCCATGAGCCACAGGAATTGAGTCCATGTGCTGCAACTACTGAAGCTTGCCTGGCCTAGAGCCCATGCTCCTCAATAAGAGAAGACACCGCAATGAGATGCCTGCACACCACAACTAGCGAATAGCTCCCACTTGGGGCAAATAGAGAAAAGCCCATGTAGCAAGCAACGAAGACCCAGCACAGTCAAAAGCAAACAACACAAACAGTTTTTCAAAAAAGCTTTCAAACAGCTAAGTGTATCATATATACTTTAAAATGTAAAAATAGGCATGCTATTCCTTTGGTTTTATGTAGGAGAAGTATACTACTGCTCAACCTCTACTGTAAGGCTGGCAGCCCTGAGAACTCCTTTTTTAATGTAGCATGTAGTGGATGTATTCCTGCTTCCAAAGGAACGAGAAGCAGACATTTCCACATGCAGCCTACTTTGTCGCAGCACTAGCAAAGTACAAATACTCTGTTCTACCACTATGTGATTATTCATGAATGAAATAAACGAATTCTTTATTAAACATTATGTGTCAGAAATCTAAACTAACAATCGATGAGATCGTTTACTGGATTCTACCATATGCTTTGTTGTTTTGTTTAGTTGCTAAGTTGGGTCTGACTCTGCGACCCCATGGACTGTATAGCCTACCAGGCTCCTCTGTTCATGGGATTTCCCAGGCAAGAATATTGGAGTGGGTTGCCATTTCCTTTTCCAGAGGATCTTCCCAACCCAGCAATTGAATCTGTTCCTTCTGCATTGGCAGGTGGAGTCTTCACTACTGAGCCACCAGAGAAACCCACAGGGGATTGCAGAGAAAGGGAAGGAGGAAATAAAATTGTTTAGCTGAGTAGAAAGGCTTCTTGTACAACTAAGCACCAAATAAAATTATATAATTTCAACAAAGGGACTGAAGACTCAGTGCAATATGAGTTCAGAGAAAAGGTGGAATGGTAAGAACACAATCTCTACAAAGGAAGTGAGGTGTTGTCAGAAAAACCCATGGACAAATGACATCTGTTTTCACCTTCAGTAGGTTAAATAAAATGCCTTGGGCCAATAGAGACAGATCATCAGTTTATCAGAACAAGATTATAGATTTTCATTATCAAAAACTGGGTAGGGGTTCTCTATGCCTTTACAGCTGTTCAAACAAACCTACATAATAAAAAGAAATAGTAACAAGAGCCAAATGATTTAGATAATGGAATGTTTGAATAAATGTTAATTATGACCCCAAAGATATAATGCAGTTGAAGGAAAGATAATTATTTTCTCTCATAGTTGAATATCTACTACCTTGCTTCTTGTAGGAGATTTTTTTTAGTGGAAAAACAGAGCCTGATTTTGCAGTATCCTAATTAGAACTTTCCCTTTCCATCAAAAACAAAAAAGGTGGAGATAATTAATTATTCCTATGTGAAGTATTCTATTTCATCCTATTATTTCTTAAGATGATTAAGGATCTTACCATGAAAGGATTAAGACAATTACTCACAGAATTAATCTGTAAGGCAAAGAAAGTTTAGACAGTTTTCACCATACGGTCTCTGCTTTTAGTGTAGCTGTCCTGGTTGAACTCAACATGTATCTCTGTATGAGGAACATGGCACTTAGAAATTTTAAGTCTATGTGGTGTCACATTAAGCTCAATTTTGGTAGGAGTGTTAACATACAATTAAAAGGGATGTGACATGCCCAAAACTTAACTTTTATTATTGCTTTAAGAAAGCTAAATTTCTCCAAAGATGTTTGCTTTATGATACAGCTGGGGAGCCTATATGATTAGAGCAGTCCTGGAGTGGAGATGGAATGTCTATATTAGTACTGTAGTGGACACAGTGCTTATAAACTGTTTAACGCTTTCAAGATAAGATAATGGATTTTACTATTAAAAACGAAGGCCAAACCCTGTCTTTGAAACTACTAAACTGTAGCTATAATTTCAGAAAGAAAAACTATCTCATCTTTTAAAATACACTTTTTTTTTCCCAGTCCAGCACACGTCAGGTCACTTCTGATATTTATCTTTTTGGTAAAAACCTATGAATATAAAGATTTGGATTTTTAAAAAACAAGGAAAAACAATGGAAAAAGTTATTTTTACATAATTTAGTTATACAAACTAAATTACATATAGAAATTAAATTACTTAATGACTTTCAATAGTTGGCATTTACTATCTCTAAGAACTAACTTGGGTGATTAAACATTATTAGTAACATACCCAGTTTTATTTCTGTCCAGGAGGCTGGGTGCCAAGGATCGGATATAAGCACAGGTACATATAAGCAGCAAGATTACAGTCAACAGACTCTGAAAATTGAAAATGGCAGACTAAAAAGAGAAAAAGAAAAATTAATGTCACAAGATAAACTGCATAGGTAAAAAAATGTCAGACAATTCCATATTAAGAATTATATTTTTTTCTTCAAAAAGGCAAACAGAATGACATGTCTGAGAACACTTTTTAAAAGCAAAAAGAAAGTGAAGTTGCTCAGTCATGTCCAACTCTTTCTGACCCCTTGGACTGTAGTCTACCAAGCTCTTCTGTCCATGGAACTTTCCAGGCAAGAGTTCTGGAGTGGGTTGCCATTTCCTTCTCCAGGGGATCTTCCCAACCCAGGGATTGAACCCGGGTCTCCCGCATTGCAGGCAGACCCTTTACCATCTGAGCCACTAGGGAAGCCTTAAAAGCAAAATCACAAGGTATTTTGAGAGCATACCTTCTTCTCCATTCTTTGGGCTAAAGAATTCAAAAGATGCAACAAAAATTCTAAATTCAAGAACTTAAAAATACCACCCAAAATGTTTCAAATCCAAAACAGCTCACCAAAGCCGAACCAATAATTAATACAGATGTCCTAGGATTCCAGACTACTACTAGGCAGAACATACGGTCTCCAAGCTCTGCAAGTAAGCTGGCTATGTAACAGTTGAATACTGACCTCTCTAAATCTCTGTTTCACATCAGTAAAACTAGGCGGAGAATGGGGAGACAGACTCAATGCTGGCTCAAGATTTTTCAATTCTGAAATTCTTTTAGAATAAGAATGCTTTAAGTAGTCATGTTCCATGCATTGACTGATAGCTGTCAATTAGGTTTTGGTGAAAAAAAGTACTTGCTCATTCACTGCTGATACTTAAAGTTATTAAGATAAAAAATTTAACACAAGAATCTGTTCTTAAATAAAACTGTTACACATTTATCATAATGTAGCAGCAGCATCCCTAAAGAGTAGACAAACTGAATCTCCAGCACCTAACTATCCATCAGTCACACAGTGGGAGCCCGATCAGAGATGGTGGAATAAATAAAACAATTTTTTAAAAGTAGAGGAATACTACTGTACATACAATAAAGAACAACTTTTCTATTATATACACAGGTGGCTAAAATATATCAGTCTCACACAGCAGCCAACAATATGTTTACTTAGTAGATTCAGAAGTTCTTCCTGAGGGGGATCAAGATGGTGGAGTAGTAGGATGTGAAACTCACCTTCACCAACAAAACACATCAACATGTGGAATAATTCTCACAGAAAACCAACTGGAAATGGGCAGATCTCCTATATAAAAAAGCTGCAAGAAAGATCTCCATGTAACCAGGTAGGACAGGGAAGAAAAAAAGCATCAAGATGGGACATCAAGATGCCTCTGGTAGGCATGTGTAAAGGAGAAAGGGTCTACCCAGGTAGGCTTGGGAAGCATCCTTGCCTGCTGGGACAGACAGAGGGGTCTCAGGGGCCTAGACTTGATCGGAATGTGCGCGTGCTGGCCCGCTAACAATCAGGGTGGAGACAGACTGGTGCTGATGGCTGCACCTCACCACATTCCCAGTCAGAGTGTGAATCAGGTTGGGCTACAAATATGTACAGCAGCTAAGCAGTGAATCTTGGCAGATATGCTCTGCAGGAGGACTCCATCTATTAATAGCTGCAAGGAGCCAGCTCTCAGGGTCTGGACTGTGTTCCTGGTCTAGCTACAGAGCCCACAGTCCCAAGGCAGGAGGAAGACGGGCACCCACCAGAGTAAAGCAACTAGAGATTCACTGCCTATGGACTGAAACTCCAAGACGAGAATAGCAGCACAAATAAGGGAGGAGGCTGGGCCCTGCCCAGACCACATATTTCTCATTCAGCTTCTCATTCATTTCTCATTTAGGGAGTCATGAGACCTCCTTGACCACATTCCTGCAGAAAGGCTCCCTGGAGGTCAAAGCAGGAGTGATGTCAAGGGATATTCTACCCATCTGCCTTTTTGGTAGAAGTCATCTTGGCTAAGAGATGTGTGCTCATACATGGGAGGATCCTGAGATATACCAAATATAGACTGTGAACCAGGCAAATCAAAATGACTGGCCAAAAGAAACCCGAAGAAATTACCCCATAAAAGTAATTCAAACTGCCATGAGGATGTGACTCAGCAACTCTCTGAAGTCTGCCCGTGTGTCTATCCACACATACTGTACTCTTTTTTTTTCCCCTTTTAACAAATACTTTACTTGTTTCACTACTTTCCAACTCTGTGGGCATTCTTTTCTGCAAAGCTGAAGGGCTAGGGCCTTGTCACTGACCACTGGTCTAATGGCTAGGACTGGTGTTCTCACTGCCACACCCTGGCCTCAGTCTCTGGGTGGGATCTCAAGCCCTGCTTCAAGCTGCTGCAGGCTGAAGCCACCTGAGATCAGTCTGAAGCACCCGCGAGTGGAGGTGGGGGTAAAGGGGAAAGCAGTGGGCGGGTGGGTCTGGGTTTTGGCAGTGGTACTTGGTGGACTGTGATGTGCACAGAAAGGCATGTCTGCAGTAGAGAGCCCCTGTGGAGGAGTACTCGGTGCTCCAGGTCCACCCACTTCCCAACTCTGCTTGCAGTTGGATCTGAGGTCGACAGGTCCTGAGAGAGGCCTGCCACAGAGGCAGCTGAGGTCCCAGGAAACAGCACAATCATCTTGATTCATGCAGCCACAGTGCCCTGGCCCCCAGCAACAGTCCACTCTGCACCACAGCCTACAGCTTAGCACTATATCTGGGACAAACACAATGGAAAAAGAGAAGCAATTTTGGGCTGCTTATGGGCAGAACTGCAGCTGTCAAAAATATTGCACTCACACAGACTATAAAGGGATGCTCCCATATTAAAAACACACCTTCAAATCCATAGTAGAGAACTGTTTTTCTTAAATTCATAGAGACAAATGAAGTTAAGAAAGATGAAAAAGCAGAGGAACTACTCAGATTTAAAAGAACAAGAGAAATTCCCCTGAAAGAAATAAAACAGCCCCCACCAGTCTCCCAGACCCTCAGTTCAAAAAGGAAGAAAAATGTTATAGGAATTAAAAAAGATAACTGATAGAAATTCAGATCATTGTAACAAGGAACTAGCAACTATAAGCATGAACCAATCAAAGGTAGACAATACAATTGCTAAGATAAGAGCCAATCTAGATGCAATCAACAACAGACTAAATTACAGAGAAGAACAAATAAGTGATCTGGAGAACAGAATGATGGCAATCACTCAATCAGAACAGCTGAAGACAAAAATCCTAAAAATATAAACAAAAGACCTCTGCTGTGTCATTGTGTTGTTGTTGTCATTTAGTCACTAATGACGTCCAACTCTCTTGCGATCCCCACGGATTGTAGCCCACTAGGCTCCTCTGTCCGTGGGATTCCCCACGTAACAATACCAGGTTGCCAAATCTTTCTCCAGTCAATGTTCCTGATCCAGGGATCAAACCTGCATCTCCTGCATCAGTAGGTGGATTCTTTACCACTGAGCCTTCAGAGAAGTCCATCTGGTGTATCATTAACTGTAACAACATTCACAATTCAGGGGTCCAAGAAGAAGAGAAATAAAAGGGGACTGAGTAAATCAGGGCTAAAAACTTCCCAAACCAAAAGAAAGAAATAGATACTCAGGTACAGGAAGCACAGAAGGTCCCCTAAAAGATGAAAGCAAACAGATCCACATCAACACATATCATAGTTAAAATGGCAAAAATTAAAGACAAAGACAGAAGTCTAAAAGTAGCAAGAGAAAACCAAAGAGTCATATTCAAGAGAAACACCATAAGGCTATCAGCTGAATTCTCTGCAGAAACTCTGTAGGCCAGAAGCATGACATACTCAAAAAGCTCTGAAAGAGAAAAACCTACAACATACTAAACCCTGCAAGATTATCATTTAGAATAGAAAGATAAAGAATTTCTCAGACAAGCAAAAATTAAAAGAATACAGCAATTCTAAACCTACCCTAGAAGAAATATTGAAAGGTTTTCTCTAAAGAGAAAAGAAGCAAGACTTAATAGGAAAGGGGAAATTACAATAGGAAAGGCAAGCATATAAAAGGATTAAGATCATTTAAATAAGCCAGTACATTGATTAAAAACAAGAAAAAAATGATAAAATGCAAGTAGACATAGTTATGTGTCAATATACTTAAAAACCTGGTTCACCACAAATTAAAAATATACACTAGATTCACAAAAATCAAACAAAAGGAAATTAAGCATAATACAAAAGAAAACCAACAAACCATAAAAGAAAAAAACAAGAAGAAGAAATCAACAAAGTACAAAAGCATCTGGAAAACAAGGTTGAAAATGGCAATAAGTACACATTCATCAAGAACTACTTTAAATGTAAATGGACTAAATGACCTGATCTAAAGACAAAGAGAGGCAGATTAGATGAAAAACAAGACACTACAATATGCTACCTACAAAAGACTCACTTCAGGGTTAAGAACATACAGATTGAAAGTTAGTAGATGGAAAAAGATATTTCATGGAATTGGAAATGATAAGAAATTGGTGGTAGCAGTATTCATATTAGACAAAGGAGACTTAAAGTCCATAAAGAAAGGCAGGAAGGACATTATATAATAATAAATGGATGAAAACAACCAGAGGGTCTTATACTAATTACATATATACATCAATGGTCAGATCTTTCAGACAGAAAATCAGTAAAGAAACAGATACCCTATATGACACATCAGACCAGTGGGACTTGATATCTACAAGACACTACATCTCCAAAAATCAGAACATACTTTTTTTTTTAAATAAGCACACATGAAACATTCTCTAGGACAGACCACATACAAGATCACAAAACAAGCCTTAACAAATTTAAGAGCACAGAAATTATCTTAAGCATCTTTTCTGACCACAATGGTGTGAAAGTAGACATCAACCACAGGGGGGAAGAAAAAAAGGAAAAGAACAAACATATGAAGACTAAACAACGTGCTACAATGATGAAGTAAAAGAAAAAAAAAAAAACCTTGAAACAAATGACAAGGAAAACGTGTATGCTCAGTCACTAAGTTGTGTCTGGCTCTTTGAAGCCCCATAGACTGTAGTCTGCCAGGTTCCTCTGTTCATGGGATTTTCCAGGCAAGAATACTGGAGTGGGTTGCCATTTCCTTCTCTAGAGGATCGTCCCAATTCAGGGATCAAACTAGTGTCTTCTGCATTGGCATGTGGATTCTTTATCACTGAGCCACCAGGGCAGCCCCCAAATGAAAACACACCCTTACAAAATCTATGGAATGCAGCAAAAGCAGTTCTAAGAATAAAGTGCATAGAAGCACAGGTCTTCCTCAAGAAACAGGAAAAATCTCTAACAAATAACCTAATTGCCACCTAAAACAATCAGAAGAAGAACAAACAAACCCCAGTCACCTAAAGGAAGGAAATAATAAAGATCAGAAGACAATAAAATAGACATTAAAAACAGTACAGTAGAAAAGATCAGTAAAATTAAGAGCAAGGTTTTTGAAAAGTCAAACATAATCTACAAAATCTAGCCAGGTTTATCAAGAAAAGAGAGAGGGCCTAAATAAACAAAATAAGAAATGGAAAAAAAAAAAAAGAAATGGAAAAGAAGAAATTACAACTGATACCACAGAAATATAAGAAAATCATAAAAATATAAACAATTATATATCAATGAATTGGACAACCCAGAAGAAATGGATTAGTTTATAGAAACACAAAGCCTGCTGAAATGGAGTGAACATAACTTGAACAGACTGATCAAGTGAAAGAAAACCTGTAATAAAAATTCTCTTTGCAAACAAAAGCCCAGGACTAGGCAGCTTCACTGAGAAAGTCTACCAAACATACAAGGAAGCACTTAAATCTATGCTTCTAAAATTAGTCCCAAAGCTGAAAAGGACAGAATGCTACCAAATTCATTCCATGACACCACTATCACCTTGATACCAAAGCCAGACAAAGACACTACAAAAAAAGAAAATAACAAACGAATATCTTTGATGAATATAGATACAAAAATACTCAAAATATTAGCAAACTGAATCCAATATACATTAAAAGGACTGAACACCATGATCAAGTGGGATTTACCCCAAGGATGCAAAGGTTTTTCAATATTCAAAAATCACTCAATGTGAGCAAACTGAAGAATAAAAATCACATGATCACCTCAATAAACACAGAAAATGAATTCAAACAAAATGCACCATCCTTCCATAATAAAAACTATAAAACTAGATATAGAGGAAACATCTCAACACAATAAAATATATTTAGGACAAACTCACAGGCAACAATTCTCAATGCTGAGAAGCTGAAAGCCTTCCTACTAAATTCAGGAACAAGGGAAGGATGCTCACTCTTACCAATTCTATTCAACAGTGTTGAAAACCCTACTTACAGCAATCAGACAAAGAAAAGAAAGAAAGGGCATTCAAAATGGAAGGGAAGAAGTAAAACTATCTCTGTTTGCAGATGACAAAGAACCCTAAAGTCTCCATACAGAAACTGTTAGAACTAGTAAATAAATTCAGCATGGTAGCAGGATCCAAGTTTAATATACAGAAGTCAGTTGCATTTCTTTACACTAACAATGAACTATCAGAAAGAGAAAGTAGAAAACAATCCTCTTTAAAATTGCATCCTCCCTCCCCCAAATAAAGGCTAGGAATAAATTTATCCAAGTCACTGAAAAACTTATATGCTGAAGACTATAAAACACTGCTAAAGGAAACTAAAGACAACTCAAAGAAATGGAAAGATATCACATGCTCTTGGGTTGGAAGAATTAACATTGTTAAAATAGCCATGCTACCCAAAGCAATCTATAGATTTAATGGAATCCATATCAAAACACCTGTGACAGTTTTCACAGAACTGGTAACAATAACCCTAAAATTTACAAGGAACCACGTAAGACTCAGAATTTCCAAAGCAATCCTGAGGACAAAGGACAAAGCTGGAAGCCTAAACCCTTTCAGACTTCAGACAAGAATACACAAAGCTACAATAATCAAAACAGCATCCTATCATTACAAAAATAGACATTTGATCAATGGACAGAATAGAGAACCCAGTAGTAAACCCATACATCCACAGTCAATTTACTGATGACAAAGGAAGTGAGAATATATAATGGAGAAAAGACAATCTCTTCAACAAGTGTTGTTGGGAATGCTGGACAGCTATACAAAAATCAATGAAATTGAAATTGAACACTCCCTCACACCGTAGACAAAAATAAACTCAAAGTGGATTAAAGACTTAAATATAAATATAAATAAGACATGACACCATAAAAAGAGAACCCAGGCAAAATATTCTCAGACATAAATTGTAGCAGTATTTTTTTAAGATCAGTTTCACAAGGCAAAAGAAATAAAAGCAAAACAAGCAAATGGGACCTAATCAAACTTAAACACTTTTGCACAGCTAAGGAAACTATCAATAAAACAAAAAGACAACCTATGGAATGGGAGAAAGTATTTGCACTGGGTGAGACCTACAAGGGGTTAATACAAAAAATATACAAACAGCTCACACAATTCAAGTGAAAAAACACACAACTCAATCAAAAAAATGCTAAACAGTTCAGTTCAGTCGTGTCTGACTCTTTGTGACCCCATGAACTGCAGCACGCCAGGCCTCCCTGTCCATCACCAACTTCCGGAGTTTACTCAAACCCATGCCCATCGAGTCGGTGATGCCATCCAACCATCTCATCCTCTGTCGTCCCCTTCTCCTGCCCTCAATCTTTCCCAACATCAGGGGCTTTTCAAATGAGTCAGCTCTTCGCATGAGGGGGCCAAAATATTGGAGTTTCAGCTTCATCATCAGTTCTTCCAATAACACCCAGGACTGATGTCCTTTAAGATTGACTGGTTGGATCTCCTTGCAGTCCTTGACTAGATGGACCTTTGTTGACAGAATAATGTCTGCTTTTTAATATGCTGTCTAGGTTGGTCATAACTTTGCTTCCAAGGAGTAAGCATCTTTTAATTTCATGGCTGCAATCACCATCGGCAGTGATTTTGAAGCCCCCAAAAATAAAGTCAGCCACTGTTTCCCCATCTATTTGCTATGAAGTGATGGGGCCAGATGCCATGATCTTAGTTTTCTGAATGTTGGGCTTTAAGCCAACTTTTTCACTCTCCTCTTTCACTTTCATCAAGAGGCTCTTTAGTTCTTCTTCACTTTCTGCCATAAGGGTGGTGTCATCTGCATATCTGAGGTTATTGATATATTTCTCCCAGCAATCTTGATTCCAGCTTGTGCTTCCTCCAGCCCAGCGTTTCTAATGATGTACTCTGCACAGAAGTTAAATAAGCAGGGTGACAATATACAGCCTTGAAGAACTCTATCTGGAACCAGTCTGTTGTTCCATGTCCAGTTCTAAGTGTTGCTTCCTGACCTGCATACAGGTTTCTTAAGAGGCAGGTCAGGTGGTCTGGTATTCCCATCTCTTTCAGAATTTTCCACAGTTTATTGTGATCCACACAGTCCAAAGCTTTGGCATTTGTCAATAAAGCAGAAATAGATGTTTTTCTGGAACTCTTGCTTTTTCAATGATCCAGCATCTCTCCAAATAGGTACATTCAGATGGCCAATAGGTACATTAAAAAATGCTTAACAAGGTTAATTATTAGAGAGATGCAAACCAAAACCACAATGATGTATCATGTATTACCTCACACTGGTCAGAATAACTCTCATCAGAAAGTCTACAAATAACAAATGTTGGAGAGGGTGTGAAGAAAAGGATGCCCTCTTATATAGTTTCTGGGAATGTAAATTGGTGCAGCCACTATGGAAAACAGTATGAAGGTTCCTTTAAAAAGGAAAAACAGACCTACCATGTGATCCAGCAATCCTACTCCTTGGCATATATCAGGAAAATATGAAAACTACAATTTCAAAAGACCTCACTTTCATAGTAGCACTGTATATTAGCCAAGTGGTGAAAACTATCCAAGTGCCTATCAACAGAGGATTGGTTTAAGAAGATGTGACATACACACATTTGCAGCAAAACAAAAATACCTGGAGTACATTACACTAAGCAACGTTTAAGTCAGAGAAAGACAAATATCATATGATATCACTTATATATGTAATGTAAAACATAATAAAAATGAATCTATATACAAAACAGAAAAAAACTCAAAGACACAGAACTCAAACTTATGCTTACTAAAGGGCCAGGGGAGGGGGGGAGGGATAAATAAGGAGTATAGCATTAACAGATATACATTATTATACCAAAATAGATAAGCAATAAGAATTTACTGTATAGCACAGGGAATTATATTCAATATTTTATAATAACATATAATGGAAAAAGTATCTGAAAAGTATATCTGATTCCCTTTGCTGAACACCTGAAACTGACAGAATATTGTAAATCAAATCATACTTCAATTAAGTAGAAAGTACTTCTTGAAAAGTGAGGAGTTAGACAGATAAGAGTTATTAAAAAAAGACTAAGATGAAATTGTTGCTCGAAAATAAGTGCTACTCTAAAAAGCCCAAAAGAATGTAGAGAAAAATTATTATAGATCATAAGGGAATTAAAACTGAGTAAGGTGGATAGAAACGTAATATTTAAATTGATACACTGCATAATTATAACATCAACCAGTAGAAAAAGGATTCCATTTATAATAGCAATTAGAACAAAAAGCTAAAATATTCAACATATAGGAACAATCTTAATAAGAAATCTGTAATACTGGCATTAAAGACCAAAATTGACAAAGCCTTAAAACATACTAAAGCACACAAAAGTTGAATGGGTGGGATACCAGGTTTTTATAGCAGCACTGTAAAGCTAATCTGTAAATTTAAAGTGAACCCAACAGCAACAAGTTATTTTTGAAGTTGACAACTGATTTTAAAGTACATATAGAAAAACAGGAAGAATAACCAGGAGGATCCTAAAAAAAGAAACTGTCATAATATTTTTTTAATCTTTTACACATTTTTAATGATTTAATTTACAAACTATTCAAAACATTAAGAAAACTATACATGCTATTTGCCAATATTTTAAGGACAAAAAATCCTCCTGTACAATGCTAAGTGATGGGAAAAACAAGAAATAAGACTCACAATAAGTATATCTGTACTAGGTTAAGACTTTATGTAAGGAAGAGGAGATAATGCAGTGCTCTCTCTCAAACGTTTTTCACCTAATTCTCAACTTTCCTGAATTTCTCAAACTTTCAAAGTGTTACTATTATGGGCTGAATAAGGTAAAATTGATTTATAATTACTGTTTTAATAATTATTTTCATACAGGAAACTATGGGTACATATTCAGCCCACTTGAACGATTCTATGATGACCTACAAGACCTCCTAGAACTAACACCAATGAAAGATGTCCTTTTCATGACAGAAGACTGGAATGCAAAAGTAGGAAGTCAAGAGATACCTGAAGTAAAATGCAAGTTTGGCCTTGGAGTACAAAATGAAGAAGTGCAAAGGCTAACAGAGTTTTGCCAAGAAAACACACTGATGATAGCAAACACAGTCTTCCAACAACACAAGAGACAGTTCTACACATGGACATCACCAGATGGTCAATACCAAAATCAGATTGATTATATTCTTTTTGGCTGAAGATGGAGAAGCTCTACATAGTCAGCAAAATTAAGACCTGAAGCTGACCATGGCTCAGATCATCAGCTCCTTATTGCAAAATTCAAGCTCAAATTGAAGAAAGTAGGGAAAACCACTAGACCATTCAGGTATGACTTAAATCAAATCCCTTATGATTATACAGTGGAGGTGACAAATACATCCAAGGCATTAGATCTGGTAGACAGGGTGCCTGAAGAGCTATGGATGGAGGTTCATAACATTGTCTAGAAGGTGATGACTAAAACTATCCCCAATAAAGAGAAATGCAAGAAGACAAAGTGATTGAGGAGGCCTTACAAATAGCTGAGAAAAGAGAAGTGAAAGGCAAAGGAGAAAGGGAAAGATATACCCAACTGAATGCAGAGTTCCAGAATAGCAAGGAGAGATAAGAAAGACTTTTTTAGTAAACAATGCAAAGAAATAGAGGAAAGCAACAGAATGGGAAAGTCTGAAGATCTCTTTAAGAATATTAGAGATATCAAGGGAACATTTCATGCACGGATGGGCACAACAAAGGAAAGAAATGGTAAGGACGAAAAAAGCAGCAGAAGAGATTAAGAGGTGGCAAGAATGTACAGAAGAACCGTATTAAAAAGGTCTTAATAACCCAGATAACCACAATGGTATGGTCACTGACCTATAGCCAGCCATTCTAGAGAGTAAAGTCAAGTGGGCCTCAGAAAACCTACTACGAACAAAGCTAGTGGAGGTGATGGAATTCCAGTTGAGCCATTTCAAATCCTAAAAGATGATGCTGTTAAAGTGCTGCACTCAATATGTCAGCAAATTTGGAAAGTCAGCACTGGCCACAGGACCAGAAAAGGTCAGTTTTCATTCTAATTCCAAAGAATGTTCAAACTATGATATAATTGCGCTCATTTCACATGCTAGCAAGGTAATGCTCAAAATTCTTCAAGCTAGGCTTCAGCAGTATGTGAACCAAGAATTTCCAGATGTACAAGCTAGGTTTAGAAAAGGCAGAGGAACTAGAAATCAAACTGCCAAAATTTGTTGAATCATAAAAAAAGTAAGGGAATTCCAGAAAATCATCTACTTCTATTTCATTGACTACGCTAAAGTCTTTGACTGTGTGGATCACAACAAACTGGAAAATTCTTAAAGAGCTGAGAATACCAGACCACCTTAGCTGTCTCCTGAAACATCTGTATGTAGGACAAGAAGCAACAGGTAGAATTCTACACGGAACAACTGACTGGTTCAAAACTGAGAAAAGAGTACGAAAAGGCTATACAATATCACTCTGTTTATTTAACTTACATGCAGAGTACATCATGTGACATACCAGGCTGGATGAATGACAAGCTTGAATCAAGAGTGCCAGGAGAAATATCAACAACCTCAGATATTCAGATGATATCCCTCTAATGGCAAAAAGTGAAGAGGAACTAAAGAGCCTCTTGAGGTGAGTAAAAAAGCTGGCTTAAAACTCAGTATTCAGAAAAAACTATGGCATCCAGTCCCATCACTCAATGGCAAACTGAAGGGGAAAAAGTGGAAACAGTGACAGATTTTATCTTCTTGGGTTCCAAAATCACTGCTGATGGTGACTGCAGCCAAGAAATTAGAAGACACTTGCTCCTTGGAAGGAAAGCTATAACAGACCTAGATATTGTATTAAAAAGCACAGACATCATTTTGCAAACAAAGGCTTGTATAGTCAAAGCTATGATTTTTCCAGTAGTCATGTAAGGATGTGAGAGTTAGGCCATAAAGAAAGCTGAATGCCAAAGAATTGATGCTTTTTTTTTTTTTTTCTTTTTCTTTTAATTGGAGGCTAATTACTTTACAATATTGTGGTGGTTTTGCCATACATTCACATGAATTGATGCTTTTGAATTGTGGTGCTGGAGAAGACTCTTGAGAGTCCTGTGGACTTCAAGGAGATAAAATCCAGTCAATCTGAAAGGAAATCAACCCTGAATATTCATTGAAAGGACTGATGCTTAAGCTCCAATACTTTGGCTACCTGATGCAAAGAGCTGACTCACTAGAAAACACCCTGATGCTGGGAAAGACTGAAGGCAAAAGGAGAAGAAGGCATCAGAGGATGAGATGGTAAGATAGCATCACTGACTCAATGGACATGAATTTAAGCAAACTCTGGGAGACAGGGAAGGACAGGGAAATGTGAAATGTTCACATCATGTGAAATTCGGGGCAGATGAAGCACAAGCTGGACTCAAAATTGCCGGGAGAACACATCATTAGATTTGCAAATGATGTCACACTAATGGGAAAAAGTGAAGAAGAACTAGAGCCTCTTGATGAAGGTGAAAGAGAGTGAAAAAGCTGGCTTAAAACTCAACATCCAAAAAACTAAGATGATGGCATACAGTCCCATCATTTAATGGCAAACAGATGGGGAAAAAGTGGGAACAGTGACAGGCTTCATTTTCTTGGGCTCCAAAACCACTGTGTACGGTGACTGCAGCCACAAAATTAAAAAGACACTTGCTCCTTGGAAGAAAAGCTATGACAAACCTAGCTGTTTTTATTCAGTTGCCCCGTCGTGTCCAACTCTTCACGACCTCATGGGTTGCAGCACACCAGGCCTCCGTGTCCTTCAGCATCTCCCAGAGTTTGTCCAAGTTCATGTCCACTGCATTGATGATGCCATCCAGCCATCTCATCCTCTGATGCTTTTCAACACTGTCTAGGTTTGTCATAACTTTCCTGCTAAGAAGCAATCATCTTTTGATTTCATGGCTGCAGTCACCACCCACAGTGATTTTAGAGCCCAAGAAGAGGAAATCTGTCACTGCTTCTACCTAGGTCTGACAAACCTAGATGGCTTATTAAAAGCAGAGACATCACTTTGTTTTTCCAGTAGTCACGTACAGATGTGAAAGCTGGACCATAAAGAAGGCTGAATACAAGGGATCATAAGAGACTACTATGAACAACTATATACCAATAAAATGGACAACCTGGAAGAAAAGGACAAAGACTTAAAAAAGATATAACCTTCCAAGACTGAACTAGGAAGAAATGTAATAGAAAATATGAACAGACCAAACACAAGTAATTAAATTGAAACTGTTATTAAAAAACTCCCAATAAACAAAAGTCTAGGACCAAATGGCTTTATAGGCAAATTCTATCAAACATTTACAGAAGAGTTAACACCTATCCTTCTGAAACTATTCTGAAATATTGCAGAGGAAAGTATCCTCCCAAACTCATTCTATGAGGTCACCATCACTCTGATGGGCTTCCCTGATAGCTTAGTTGGTAAAGAATCCATCTAAAGTGCAGGAGACCCCAGTTCAGCTCCTGGGCTGGAAAGATCCACTGGAGAAGGGATAAGGCTGCCCACACCAGTACTCTTGGGCTTCCCTTGTGGCTCAGCTGCTAAATAATCCACCTGTAATGTGGGAGACCTGGGTTTGATGCCTGGGTTGGGAAGATCCCCTGGAGAAGGGAAAGGCTACCCACTCCACTATTCTGGCCTGGAGAATTCCATGAACTGTATAGTCCATGGGGTTGCAAAGAGTTGGACAGCGACCTTCACTTTCACTCACTCTGATACCAAAACAAGACAAAGATACTACACACACACACACACACACACAAAATTATAGGCCATTATCATTCATGCACAGACTCAAAAATCCTCAACAGAATACTAGTAAACCAAATTCAACAACACATTAAAAGGATCATACACTGTGACCAAGTGGATTTCAAGGATGTAAGGAATTATAAATATTCCCAAATTAGTGTGACACTAACAAGCTGAAGAATAAAAACCAGAGGATCATGTAATAGGTGCACAAAAAGCTTTCAACAAATTATACATCTATTTCTGATAAAAACTTTCCAGAAAGTGGACATAGAGGGCAAATACCTCAACATAATAAAGGACATATATGTCAAACCTACAGGTAACATTATATTCAATGGTGAAATGCTAAAAGCATTTCCTCCAAGATCAGGAACAAGACAAGAAGTTCAGTCTCGCCACTTTTATTAAACATAGTTTTGGAAGTCCTAGCCACGACAATCAGAGAAAAAAAAGAAATAAAAGGAATCCAGACTGGAAAATATGTGATGTGTCACTGTTTGCAGATGACACGGTATTACACATAGAAAATCACAAAGAGGCTATGAGAAAAGTACTAGAGATCATCAATGAATTCAATAAGGTTGCAGGATAAAGAATTAATACACAACAATTTCTTTCATTCTGAAAGATCAGAAAGGGAAATAAACAAACAGTTCCCTCTACCATTGCATCAAAAAGAGTAAAATACTTAGCAATAAATCAAATTAAGGATAGAAAAGATATGCACTCTGACTATCCTACGGAAGTCAATCTACATATTCAATGCAATCCCTATCAACTTATGAATGGCATTTTTCACAGAACTAGAACACAAAACTTTATAATTTGTACGGAAACTCAAAGGACCCTGAATAGCCAAAAGCAATCATGGAAAGAGAAACAGAAGTGGACCAATCACATTCCGTGACTTCAGTCAGTTCAGTCCAGTCGCGTCCAACTCTTTGCGACCCCATGAACCGCAGCACGCCAGGCCTCCCTGTCCATCACCAACTCTAGGAGTTTACTCCAACTCATACCCATCAAGTTGGTGATGCCATTCAGCCATCTCATCCTCTGTCGTCCCCTTCTCCTCCTGTCCCCAATCCCTCCCAGCATCAGGGTCTTTGCAGGCTGTACTACAAATCGGTAGAAATCAAAACTTGTTACTGGCCAAAAACAGAAATATAGATCAAAGAAAGAGGGTAGGAAGCCAAGAAATATACCACTGCACCTATGGCCAATTAATCTATGACAAAGGAGCCAAGAATACACAATGCAGAAAAGACAGTCTCTTCAATAAGTGGTGCTGGGAAAGATGGACAGCTACAAGTAAAAGAATGATATTAGAATACCATAAACAAAAATAAACTCAAATGGTTTAAAGATCTAGATTTAAGACTGGATACAATCAAACTCCTAGAGGAAAACACAGGCAGAACACTCTGACATAAATTGCAACACACTGTTTTTTGTTATTGGATCCCTCTCCTATAGTAATGTAATGAAAACAAACAAACGGGACCTAATTAAACTAAAAGCTTTTGCACAGCAAAGAAAAAAAACAAAACAAAACAAAAATACAATGCACAGAATGGGAGAAAATATTTGCAAACAAAGTGACCAACACGGGCTTAATCTCCAAAATATACCAACAGCTCACACAGTTCAATATAAAAAAACAAACAATGCAATAAAAAAAATGGGCAGAAGATCTAAGCAGACATTTCTCCAAAGAAGACATACAGATGGCCAAAAAGCACACGAAGGATACCCAACATTGCTAATTATTAGAAAAATGTAAATCAAAGCTAGTGAGGTCTCCTCACATGGTCAAAATGGCCATTATAAAGAAGCCTACAAACAATAAATACTGGAGAGGATGTGGAGAAAACAGAACCTTCCTACACTATTGGTGGGAATGTAAACTGGAACAGGCACTATGGAGAATAGTGAGGAGTTTCCCTAAAAAACTAAAAATAGAACCATCATACGTTCCAGTAATCCCATTCCTGAGCATATATCTGGAGAAAACCATATACATCCCAATGTTCATCACTGCACTATTTATAATAGCCAAGACAGGAAAACAACCTAAATGTCCATTGACAAAGAAATGAATAAAGAAGGCGAGTACAAATGCACAATGGAATATTACTCAGCCCTAAAAAGAATGAAATAATACCATTTGCAGCAACTTGGATGGACTTAAACAGATTGTCATACTAAATGAAGCTAGAGAAAGTCAAACACTGTATGATATCACTCGTATGTGGAATCTAAAAAAATGATACAAAGGAACTTACAAACCAGAAGCAGATTCACAGACTTTGAGAACAAACTTATGGCTACCAAAGGGGAAAGATTGGGGCAAGGGATAATTTAGGAGCTTAGGATTAAAATAAACATAAAATAATCAACAAGGACCTACTGTTTAGTACAAGGAACTCTACCCAATATCCTATAATAACCTACATAACAAAGTATCTGCAAAAGAATGGAAATATGTACATGTATAACTGAATCACTTTGCTATACACCTGAAATTAACACAACATTGTAAACCAACTACACCCCAATATAAAATAAAAATGAAAAAGAAAGTACACAGCATAGTTCCTTTCCTGTGAATAGCTAACAACAAGAATTCACTGATATTCACTAAATTCTTGTTTTGGATGACCTTTTTCATCCTCATATTTGATGTGGATGTTATTAATATCCTAATTTTATACATGAGATAAGGCATACAGCAGTTATAAATGAAAGAGAAAAGGACATAGATTTTAAAAACGAAATAGCAACTTCTAACATATGTAAATAACTGAGCAATGCTGACAAAAAAAAAAAAAAAGCCATTTTCACAAAGAAAAGTCAGGAGAGGCTTCAAGGAATTGAGTCAAGCCTGAAAGGACATAATCAAATGGCAAAGAATACAGAGCAGGCTCCATAAGAGACAAAAGCATGGGAAACATCCCCAAAGAATCAGGAATTTGCATGTTCAGGGAATAATGAGCAGACTTTCTGTACTAAGCAAAGGATTTACTTAGTAAAGTGGATGGAAAAGAAATTTGAAAAGATTTATTATCTTCCTAATAGAGTATCTAAATTCATGATTTTGCAATCTATACTTTAATCCCTGAATATCTTGTTAAAGAAATGTACTTAAATAATATGTCTGGGACTGGTTTCTAAATAACCCAGTGTGTGTGTAGTGGGAGGTATGGAGTTGATGATGAAATGTTGAGTATATGTGACTTCACTATACTTTTTTTTCTACCTTACATGTTTAAATTTTTTATCATAAAAGATTTTTAAGAAGCACTTAAAAACATATCATTATTAAAGAAGTGGGGTGTGTATACATATATTGTGGGAAATCATTAACAAATGAAAACCACTTACTAGTATGTACTATATAATACATACTACTTTGTTCCTGGAATTTACAGACCCTAAAATTTAAACAAATAATCTTAGGTGGTAAAGTCTTTTAGATGTGCTTAGACTCTGGTCAGGAGTGTTTCAAACTCACAGAGGTTAGTCTACCACTGCCTAGCCTACCTAAGCACTCCTCTTAATGCTTAGCATCTGTTGTCAGCTGACACAAAATTTTAGTCTCAGAGTTAAAGGAAACAGATGTTACTGTTCTGTAGATAAGTAATTGAGGTTTTCAATAGGAAAGTGTTATTGAAGGGAAGGGAGGATGCTAAGAAGAAAGCAAGCATATTTAATCACAAAATAGAGGGAAAGATGATTAAAAAAGGTGGAAAGGGAAGTATAATTCACTTACTGTGTTCTCTTTTTTTCAGATCCTTTAAATCATGTGTTTTTCAAGGTACACTATGTTTTTGTACATGCTATACGTTTTTTTCAACCTTCTGGTCTCAAGAATCACCTCCTCTGTGAAGTCCTCCCTGTGTCCACCCCACTCTCCACACCAAACAGAGGCTGGATCTTTGTACATTTACGTGTTACACACATACCTGTCACCCGCCAGATTGCCCTATAACTGTTTCCTCTATTTTATGGAGGTTCTTATCAATCTCCTGTGCTTATTAAATAGTACACAGCAGTCACTGAAAAAATACTGAATGAACAGGAACGTGAACACAACTGCAAATAATAAACATTTTAACAAATGCAAGAGCACACTTAGATTCCAAATTAACAATGCATGTTATTAAAAAAATATAGGTTAGACTGCTGAATGTCTTAACTATTTAAGAGAAACCTCCACACACAGCTTTGCATTTATATTTACTTATCAATGATATTTTGCAAAATTCAGAATGAAGAAACATATGTTTGTGCTAAGGGCCAGGGCTACAGGGTAAAATAAAGGTCTGAGGTAATTTCTTTTCAGCATCCAAATCTTGTATCACTAACCAGAATTCAGAGAAGTTCTATTGAGCAGTCATCCTTGAGGTGCTTGCATATGGGACAGTGTCTTCTGAGTCCACTTAATTTGTAAGAGATATATCCTCAACAGTTCTGGATGCCTGAGGCAGCAGGCAAACTGGCTGGTAGAAAGTTCTAGACCCTCAAATCTAAGGTTTATCTAATTTTCATCAAGGACACCCTGTGCCAACGCCAGGAGTTATACAATGGCACACTGCTCAGTCTAATAAATTTAGCTCACTATTAAACATTAAATCACACACACTGGAATTAAGGAATTACAAAATACAATAGAACTTGCTCCTTCTGGAGGCTTGAGGAAATAATCTGTTTTTCTTGCCTTTTCAAGTTTCTAAAGGCTGCCTGATTCCTTGGCTTAGTGAGCCACTCATCACTCTGACCTTGACAACTTCTTTTGTGATTATGGCCCTCTTGCCTCCCTCTCACAAGGATTCTTATGATTAAACTGCCCTGTCACCCCGTAATTCAAGAAATAATCTTCCCATTCCAAAACTCTTAATCACACATGCAAAGTCCCTTGTGTCAAATAAGATAACATATTCAGTTTTTTTTTTTTTAAAGGGGGTTGCAGAGAAGTGCATTCTGTCCACCACACCTACAAACAATTCCTTTTTATAAAGAGGTATCCAGTAACATTCCCTAGACTCAGGGCTGCCTGTAGCAACTTCTGGAGCACAACCTCAGATACAATCAGAATGGTAACCTTTGGGGTCCTGGAATATAGGAGTCCCACCCTGTCCATTATTATCAGAGTTGTGCTTGTTCTTCTAAAACTGGCAATGAATATCTCAACTTTTTTTTCCCCCAAAAGGCCCCTTTTTACTATTCCTCCATACTCCAGACCCATCATGCTACTCACAGCTAACTAGAGCTTCTGATGTGCTTCAAATCACTGCACTAAATTATCAAACTAGAAGGAAATAAACTTGATGAATCAGTCACTTTGCATAATTACTCTGAAGTAGATGGCAATTTATTGGGCAATGAAATAATAAAAATAACCCAGACTTTCATTTGGTCACATTAGATTGAACTGTTTCTCAATAAAGGATAGAGACTGGTCAATGCAAAGGTTAGCATCCAAAATGAAATTACCTCTAATGTTGACATGTCTCTTTAAAATTCTCTATTCTCAAGTTGATTTGAAAAGTTAGGAGTATTTATTTCATGTTCAATTTCTATCATTTTATCCATAAAGATATAATTTGTTATTTTCGGAGTCATTCCTGAATGTTAAAACTATACTAAGTATGGATATAAGGGCAAGACTTCAACGTTAAGTGTTTTGTTTTTAGATACATAAATAAAAATACTTCTATGCTAAGAAAAACCCAAAAAACCCAAAACATTAGGAACAGAAGTAAAAAAAAGAGGAAACGATGCAGGCATTAGAATAGTACAAAGAAAGAAACAATGAAAAACGCTAAAGAAATACACATATTAATATGCTAAACAGTGCTCTGTCCAAGACTGCTAAATGACTGGTTGCTTGCTAACTGTACTTATTCTGCAGAAAAGACTTTGGCTAAGCCTCCAGTATATTCATTAGCCCTGGATCTCTTGAGTTAGATGGAGCTTATTTATTTTTAGGATTATCAACACAAATTACTTAACCAGTCTATTGATTAAGGGCCTTCTTTATGCATAACACTGTCTGGGAGCTTCAAATGTTGACTGCCTCCTACATGGGGAATACATTTTTATTGACATATTAATTCTTACAGTTTAACTGAGAATCAAACTTAAATTTTTAAAACTCTAAACACTAACTATTTTACTAATTTCAATACCTATTGTTTTCATGCAAAACTAAAGTTCTTGATCCCTCTCTGGGAGTGAAATGAAACCCAGAAATGATATTTCTGACCTAATTGTGATAGAAATTATACAGCACTGGAAAAGTAGGTCAGCATTTTATCATTTACAAATCTAGGTCAGGTCAGCATTTCCTAACTAGTTTCTATTATAAATTCATATGAAACACTATTATCTCTTAAAATGAAAAACATGGAAATAGAGGGATAAATGTAAGACAGTATGTGAATGTGCAAACACATACAACACCCCATTTCCTCAAGATTAAGTCTTATATTAGAAAATATTTCTAATAACATACAGGAATATTAACATTTTCTTTTTCACTTCAACTCTGTTCTCCACTGGCAACATTGGTGGTCATTTGCGCCTGTTTTCACTGGACCTACAGTGTATTTGTTCTGTTTGTGCTGCCTATTTTGAGCTATTTTATAGACATCTCACATCTAAATATGAAGCAACAAAAGTGTCACAGTTATTACCAAGAGGAAGCATGCATGTAACTATGACAAACAGTAGACTTAAGAAAATTGATGTAAATGCTTCACATGTCCCTGATAAATGATAAGAGAAAGTAGTCTGAAGGAAAAGTGCAAATTCTGTTATGAAAAAAAAATTCTGATCATGCAAATAGTTAAGACTAAGAATGACAAAATGGAAAAACTTGCAAATAAATGAAGGCAAGCAGGGTATGAACTCTGGCTACTCACTTTACCTGGAGCTTTAAAAAAATAATCAACACCCAGAAATTTGGACTAAACTCTGTGGCATGGGCAGATATCCATGCAGTACAGTAGATTCCTTCTGCAGGGTCTGGAAACCTTTAACTATGGGCTCTGGCTTTGTTGCTTGTTGACTATATTCAGAAGACACTGTATTTACTCTAAACTTAAATTCCCATTCTATAGAGCTAACATGATTTTTGATCAGTTATCATTTAAAATCACTAAGTCATTTTTAATAGATCTCTTACATAGCCAGCCCTGGTTTTGCTTGTAAGACATCCTCCCAGCACTTTTGCTGTGTAAACTGTTTACAGGTAAAAATCCTTTAGGTTAGTACACTGATGCACTTGAAACTAAGGTGGAGTTATTATCTTGAAAACAAGGTGATTTGTTCTGATGGCTTAATGAACACTTTACTGTTACTCTTTTGCACTGAACTTTGCCTATTTCTGGGAAGAGGTGAATCTGTCCAAGGAAAAAAATATTCCATAGTTCATGGGAAAAATAGTTGTCTGTAATATTGATGTAATGTCACTTTCTAATCATGATCATGGTTTAAAGGATTATCTTGGTTAAATATATATTGGTTTGATGTGTAAATGCTAATATCATTAGCACAAATTACATGATTTTATACATAGTTTCCAGAGGTAGGTTAAGAGTGGCTTGTGAAGCAACTGGAAGCAAATGGTGGCACAGAGACTATCCAGGGAAGACTTGGTGATAAGGGTCTCTCATAAAGAGAGCGAGGGAGAGAGACTGTGTAACAGCTATTGTTAGAGATTCACTACACGGAAAAATATTTTTCCAGAATTATGAATTAATTAACAGCCTAGAATTCTATTTTTCATACTTATGAACTATATAATGAAGGACTGCAATGCATTTTGCATGGCTTTCATTTCTTTAAAATTGCTGCTTTCTAAAATTCTCTTGTTCTCATATTTTGTTGGGGAACCCAACTACTGATCAGCAGTTTCACCCAAGAAATAGCAATAGTTGGACATTTCTGAATTTTTCCATATTGCTTTTTTGTTATATTTATACTTGGTTTTGAAGGATTGCTTATGCTTATGTCACTGCAAGCAATCAGTACCCAGTCATTGTGTAACATATAATGATACTTATTGTACAATAAAGCCTGAGTTTTTGCCAACTGTAAACCTAGAGTTAGGTGTCTCCCTCCTAATCCGCTCATCTGTACCATGGCCTTTTCTCTTCACACTCCGCAGATTCATAAGGTTATTTGCCTTTAGTGACTTCACTTTCTTACAGTATGAAATGATGAAGGTTGATAAAAGGAGAGATTACATTTAAAAAATAAAGAACAGGAAAACAAAGCTAAAAGAAACAGCAGCTCTAATTTATTGCTCTGTGAGAGTCTCAGGTCTCCTTAAGTGTTTTCCTGTTTTGGCTCTTCACATCCAGCCTAAGCTAAAGTGAAGAGGTATGGTAGATGTTGTTAACACATATGCACAGCTCCCAGACTCCAGTAGGGTGAAGACCAAAAGGAAGCAAAACTAGCAGAAGATAAAACAAGAGAGCTGGGCTCGGTCCCTGGTTTGGGAAGATCCCCTGCAGAAGGGAGCAGCAACCTACTCCAGTATTCTTGCCTGGAGAATCCCATGAACAGAGGAGAGCCTGGCGGGCTATAGTCCATGGGGTCACAAAGAGTCAGACACGACTGAGCGACTTTCACTCACTCACTCACTGTGGGCACAGAATTTGCCAAAGCTCCCTGGGAGTTTTTACTTGCAGTTAGAGTTACAAGCCACTATGCTACAGAAGACCAGCATCCACTTCAGATACCTACCTATTAGCCTAACGCAGAGGTTTTCAAAGTGTAGCTCGTGGAAATTTCTCATGTATTCATGCAGTCAAAACTATTATTATAATACTAAGAAGATAACCTGCCTTTCTACTGTGATGTCATCTGTATTGAAGGTGCAGAAGTAATAGTAGCTACAGAATTATGATCTTGCAAACAATCCACACTGAGGCATACAAATGTTGCTTTTCCTCTAGAATTCCCTGTGGGATTAATGGTGTTGTTGTATAACAAAAAGGGCCTAAGATTTGGTGACAAGTGGAGCTGTTAAGTTTAAATCTGACCTTCACTAGTTATAAGCAATGTGGTCTTGGGGAAGACACTTAACAATTCTTCACCTTTTTCTTCATATGTAGAGTGGCCAATAATGTAAGATTCTAATAAAACATCATATGCAAAACACATGGCAGAGTTGGTGCTTAAAAAATATTTTCTTCCAATCATCTAAACTGGACTTATACTTCACCACTCCTTACTAAGCACCTCATAATGATTTTCTTACTTTTATCTTTCAACCTACTTAAACTTGTCAAGAGGGCAGTCATTCAATCATGTAAGATCATTGTATTTGTTTCTAGTTTCTCAGATTTTCATCTTCTTTACAGATAGCAAAATTAAGACCTGGAGCTGACTGTGGCTCAGATCATGAGCTCCTTACTGCAAAATTCAGGATTAAATTGAAAAAAGCAGGGAAAACCATCAGACCATTCAGGTATGACTTAAATCGAATCCCTTATGATTATACAATGGAGGTGATGAATAGATTCAAGGGGTTAGATCTGGTAGACAGAGTGCCTGAAGCACCATGGACGGAGGTTTGTAACACTGTACAGGAGGTGGTGACCAAAGCCATCCCCAAGAAAAAGAAATCCAAGAAGGCAAAGTGGTTGTCTGAGAAGGCCTTAAAAATAGCTGAGAAAAATAAAGGGAAAGATATACACAAATGAACACAGAGTTCCAGACAATAGCAAGGAGAGATAAGAAAGCCTTTTTAGGTGAACAATGGAAAAAAATAGAAGAAAACAATAGAATGGGAAAGCCTAGAGATCTCTTCAAGAAAATAGGAGATATTAAGGGAACATTTCATGCAAAGATGGGCACAATAAAGGACAGAAAGTACAAGGACCTAACAGAAGCAGAAGAGATCAAGAAGAGGTGGCAAGAATACCCAGAAAAACTATATAAAAAAGATCTTAATGACTCAGATAACCATGAGGGTGTGGTCTCTCACCTAGAGCCAGATATCCTGGAGCTGAAGTCAAGTGGGCCTTAGGAAACATTCATGTGAACAAAGCTAGTGGAAGTGATGGAATTCCACGTGAGCTATTTCAAAATCCTGAAAGATGATGCTGTTAAATGCTGCACTCGATATGTCAGCAAATATGGAAAACTCAGAGGTGGCCAGAGGACTGGAAAAAAGTTTTCATTCCAATCCCAAAGAAGGACAATGGCAAAGAATGTTCAAACTACCAGACAATTGCATTCATTTCACATGCTAGCAAGGTAATACTCAAAATCCTTCAAGACAGGCTTCAGCAGTACATGAACCAAGAATTTCCAGATGTACAAGTTGGATTTAGAAAAGGTAGAGGAACCAGAGATCAAATAGCCAACATCCACTGGCTCAAAGAGAAAGCAAGGGAATTAAAAAAAAAAAATCGAATTCTGTTTCATTGCCTATGCTAAAGCCTTTGTGTGGATCACGACAAACTGGAAAAATCTTCAAAAGATGGGAATACCAGACCACCTTACCTGCCTCCTGAGAAATCTGTATGCAGGTCAAGAAGCAACAGTTAGAACTAAAAATGGAACAAAGGGCTTGTTCAAAATTGGGAAAGGAGTATGACAAGGGTGTATATTGTCACCCTGCTTATTTAACTTATATGCAGAGTACAATGTGAAATGGTGGGCTGGGTGAATAACAAGCTGGAATCACTCAGACTGATCAGTTGGACTGCCAAGAGAAATATCAACAACCTCAGATATGGAGACAATACTAACCTAATGGCAGAAAGGGAAGAGGAACTATAGAGTCTCTTGATAAAGGTGAAAGAAGAGAGTGAAAAAGCTGGCTTAAAACTCAATATTCAAAAACTAAGATCATGGTATTCGGTCCCATCACTTCATGGCAAATAGATAGGAAAACAATGGAAACAGTAAGATTTTATTTTCTTGGGCTCCAAAATCACAGTGGATGATAAAATCAAAAGATGCCTGCTCCTTGGAAGAAAAACTATGAAAAAACTAGAGAGTATATTAAAAGGCAGAGACATCACTTAGCCAATAAAGGTTTGTACAGTCAAAGCTACGGTTTTTCCAGTAGTCATCTACAGATGTGAGAGTTGGATCCTAAGGAAGACAGAGGGCCAAAGAATTGATGCTTTTGAATTGTGGTGTTGGAGAAGACTCTTGAGAGTCCCTTGAACAGCAAGGAGATCAAACCAGTCAGTACTAAAGGAAATGAACCCTGAAGATTCGTTGTAAGGACTGATGCTGAAGCTGAGGGTCTAATACTTTGGCCACCTGATGAGAAAAGCCAACTCATTGGAAAAGACCCAGATGCTGGCAAAGCTTGACGGCAAGAGGAGAAGGGGGTGACAAAGGGTGAGAAGGTTGGATGGCATCAGTGACCCAATGGACATGAATTTGAGCAAACTCTGGGAGATGGTGAAGGACAGCGAAGCCTGGTGTGCTGGAGTCCATGGGGTCACAAAGAGTGAGACATACCTTATCAACTAAACAACAACATGTAAATATATCTTCTCCATTGTTACCAGTTGGTTTTCTAAAGTGCACTCCATTCTTTTCCTTGCTCAAAGTCTTTACTAGGTACACAAACATTATCAAAATATAAAGGCCTTGAAAACACTTCAAGATCTGGCCTCAAGCTTTCTAGTCTCATCTCTTCACTGATTAACTTCAATTTCTTGCACTCCCCAGGCAACTATTTAACTTCATGTTCTTTGTGTCCTTAACTACCTCACCCTTTATCTTTCTAAAGGCTAGAGAATGTTTTCTCAGCTCTAGCTAATGACTCCTTCTCTAATCCTCAGTCACTCCTTAATACACAGGTCAGAGTGTTATCTCCTTGAGGATGCCCTCTAGCAGTTCCCAGTGACAATTATTTTCTCTGTCCCTAAACAATTTCTCAGCTACAAGAGGAAATAAACTATTTAATAAACTATTTCACACCCTTTCTCTGGTATTCAATTTAATTATAAAATATATGCAATAAATAGGTCCTACTTTGCAGGGTTTGTGAATATTAAATGAGAATATCTGTAAGTCACTTAACACATCAACAGAGGAAGAAATGAAGATAAACTTCCTCAAGTTGATCAAGTAAAGGATGGTAGCTGGGCATGATTCTGACCCTGTTTGGTTTAGTCTAAAGCTCATGTTCTTTCTACCGCACATGTCTCTCTATGTCTTAGCAGATGACACATAAAATTTACTTATTTAATACTCTCCCCCATTGGACTGTAAAGTCCTTGAATACAATGAGCATGTTTTACATGACTTTGTATATCCAGACACTCATTCATTTAAGTGCTAACTCTGACACTATGATGTAGAGATTAAAAGACCTAGTCTCTACTTTTAAGAACTCTGCCTAGAGAAGGGAGAATTATGAGCAATATCTTACTGTTGTTTTCTACACAAAAGGGACAGTGGTGGCATATACATGGACTGGACTACAGATGTCCAAATAGACCTAAAGGGAGAAGAAGAAAACTTAAGGTACAGGGAAGACTTCTTTGGAAGAGATGAAACTAGAGATGACTCTTGAAGAACTTTAAGTTAGGGAGAACTAGGGTTTCTGGAGTTTTTAAAAGTATTAATTCATAAATGATATAATTATTATACTGTTTATGCTCTGATCAGTCTAAATTATTATTGCTGATAAACATTTAATGGCCTTGAAATGCATTTTAAAACATGGATTCATTGGGGGCTTCCCTGGTGGCTCAGTGGTAAAGAATCTGCCTGCTAATGCAGAAGACACAGATTCTCAATCCCTGATCTGAGAATATCCCACATGCTGCAGAACTATAAAAGTCCATGCCACAACTACTGAACCTGTGCTTTAGAGCCCAGGAGATGCAACTACTGAAGCCTGTGCACCTAGACCTTGTGCCCTGCAATGAGAGAAGTTACTGCAATGAGAAGCTCGCACATCTTAACTAGAGGGTAGCCCTCACTTGCAGCAACAAAAACCCAGCACAGGCAAAAATAAATAAATAAATTATGGGGCGGGGAAGAATGCAATGGAAGGAGGATATTAAAAACTGAATGGTTCTTTCTAAAAAGAAAAATGGATTCATTAAAATACAGTAATTCAGATATAAGTCATAATCACTGCTTGTTGTTCAGTTGCTAAGCCATGTCTCTGAGCTGCAGCAGGCCAGGCTTCCTTGTTCTTCACTATCTCCCAGAGTTTGCTCAGATTCATGTCCATTGAATCAGTGGTGCTATCTAAGCATCTCATTATCACTAGGCTACCTTCCCTGGTGGCTTAGTCGGTAAAGTGTCTGTCTACAATGTGGGAGACCCGGGTTAGATCCCGAGGTCGGGAAGATCCCCTGGAGAAGGAAATGGCAGCCCACTCCAGTACTCTTGCCTGGAAAAGCCCATGGACGGAGAAGCCTGGTGGGCTATGGTCCATGGGGTCGCAAAGAGTCGGACACAACTGAGTGACTCCATCACCACCTTGCAAATATACTAAGTTTAGGTACAAACTCAGAAAGAAACCTCACTGTGTAACTCTTCCAGCTACAATGTACTTTTCCTGAAATGCTGACATCTTAAGCTCACAGGAACAGAGCAGGAATGAAAACATTAACTACCTGGCACTTATTTCTATTTTCCACCCACATCTGATTGGCATATTCTATTTGAGAGCATCAAACCACTAAGACATATTTGATTTTCAGTTATGTTCTTTTCATTAACAATAGCATGAAGACTTTTGGCATGCCTGACTTTCTTTGCCTGTAAACATCTATTCAGAAGTTTCGAAATGAGACAATGCTTTTAAGTTGATTTTTCAAATGCACCCTGGCACACAGCAAATGCTAATAAATGAGAGCTATTATTGTTACTCTGAATAAACCAGTACAGCCAGATGGTTCAAATACTGTTAATCTTAAATGGTATATGTCTTGCTTCTAAACAGAACATAAGACAAAAAGATGACCAAAAAAAAAGAATCTATCTCTGCTTGTACTATAAGTAAAATAATCCAATTTCAGCCTCAAGGAGGGTATATGCAAGAAGAGTAACAGTCTTGTTACTCTTTTAGGATTGCAAAATGAACCACATTTTCTAAGTTAAATAATGGCTCACTCAGGACACAAGTCTAACCACTTGTGTCCTTTCATGTGATAGCTCGAAAAAGGAGCTGGAGAGGATCTTCAGCCAAGGAAGGAATAACCTTCCAATAAAATGTCATCCCCTCTATACACTGTAAACTTCTCCAGGGAAGAGACTGTGCCTTATGTCCCAGCTATAACCAAAGTAGCTGGCATAACGCAAACAACAATTAATGAGTTTTCGATTAAACGTTTAAGGGTTCTGTGCTGTGTGGGATTCTGCAAGAACTTCTGGGAACACAAGGTCAGCAACTTTTCACTGTAGAAAAGCATTTGCCATGGCTGCTTTTGCTACTATAATAAAAGGCATGAATCTTTTCCTCATAAATGCAACATGTGGCACATAGACCTCATAAATTCATGGTGAGGGCCTGGTGTAGAAGCTGTCAGCATTTACCGCGACAAAGGTGAAATGCCTGCAGACATAGCTTGGGAGATCTTTACTATCACTACTGATTATTTCATCTGTCCTCTGTCCATGTTGGTTTTACGTATTCTTCTCAGCTTGGAGAAGTAAACATTTCTCTTGTGAACTTCTGTGGCTTATTTCAAGCTTCTCTAAAAGGCCCAAACTATTAAAGGAATCTGCAATAAGACAAAATAACACAGGAAACCTTAATAATGTATGGAAGGGGAGGAAGGCCCGAGGCCAGACACCACTCCAAGCACAGTAAGCTTCTAGAAAAGCCACCTCCACAGACAATTCCAATCATTAAAACACAGCTTATAAAGCAGCATCTTTAGAGTTGCGAGAATGGAGCTGGAGAGACCCAAAAGGCCAATTAATTCAACAGGTGAAAATTAAGGTGGGGCGTCTGGGGTTTTTTTGACAACAATGAAACGCCTGGCTTAGGTCCGCAATGAGATAACAAACCGCACAAGAGCGCAAACCCGGCAGCTCTAAAGCCTGGAAATGACCACAAAGAGTAAGTAACGACGGGTTAAGCCAAACTAGCGCATTTCTTTGAAACAAGTCATTAAAGTAGCCTCTGTGTGTGAGGAGGGGCTCTGCGGCCCTGAGGTTCTTTCTTGGGTGGTCGGCTCTGGCTGTCCCAGTTTGGACGTGCAGTGGCCACATGGCTCCCGGGCCCATGTCTCCCTCTGAGTCCCGGGAGAGTCAAGTTAGTGACAGGGTTCCCCGGCCGGGGACTGCCACCCAACCCTCCAACCCTAGTACGGGCCCGCAGCCCCTGCACAAAGCTCACTCGCGACCCCAAAGCCCCGGTTCTTACCATAGTGAGGCCGGCGAAGCCCCAGCCACATCACCCTTCCGGGCCCAGGGCGGAAGAGGCGTGCACGGCCGGCTTGCCTTTCTCTCCCCTTCCCGCGGTCTGGTTGGGCCTGTCAGGGTACCTCCTCCTGAGGCGCGGGTCTCGGGCTCTACGATAGGCTCCTCTCTACCGGAAAGGACGGGACTTAAATGACGTCATTCAGCCCCCGCGGAAGTAGGTGACACTTTCATTGGCTGCTTTATGTCCGCCTGTGGGAGCGGGCCTTTCGGAGGAGGCCGGAAGTGGAATTACTGACAGGTAGGGTCCGGAAGTGGCGACTGACTCTTTAATAGTCGGTGGTCCAGTTATTATTATTATTATTGTTTTTCTTTACTTCTCTAGAACTCCTCAGCGCTCAAATTTTTCCCGGCTTGGACTCCCCTCGATGTGTAAGCTTCTGGCCCTTCTGTTTGTAAACTCTCGGGAACACCTGAGTTCTCTGGCGTTACCCGCAGGTCGTGCATCTCCTGGGCTCCCTTTTCAGTTTCTACCTTTGCACCTGTGCGATTCTTTGTGTAAAGCGCCCTTGAAATGCCCTGTAAAGCTGTGGGATTAGGAGGACACTTGAATTCAGAGGGTTGTGTTGAGAAGGTGTTTGATCATTTTTCTAACATTGGCATTCTCTCTTCTAATTCCCAGCGTTTTGTAGATTGTCAGTGGGTTCGATCTGAGGCTGAAAGGTGCCCGTTGGAGTCAGGAAAGAACTTTCTGTTGGAACAAATGGAAAGGAGCTGCCTTTCCTGAGTTCAGTAAATGATTAGATGCTTTAGAAAAATGGTCCACCTGCAAGACATATACCATCTTTTTCTTTTAATCAGTATTATTATTTAGCTTTCTCTAATATTAACAATCCCATTAGATAAGATTCTAGTCCCTCTCCCCAGATTCTTTTTAGAATGTTATCAATTTTTTAATACTTTGACTCAAAGTGGATTGAGAGAAACAGGAAAGGAAGCTCATATAATGCATTGATTTATGTGCTGTTCTTGGCCAAACTATGAGACCCGTCTATATTTAGGGCAACACAGTGATTAGAATATTTGGGTTTCTACTATCTGTATTGTTGGCTACTGCCCACCAAGTTTTTTTCTTTTCTTTTTTTTTAAACCATTACTAACTTTTTGTTTTAATCTACTGAATTGTCAAGAATTGATTAAGTACACAAATTTAGCAAGTACTTAACTGAGCTTTTATTCATACCATCATGAGACTGCTGCAGAGGGATAAAGATGGCTTGTTCCTTCCAGAAATTTAATGGGCATAGGGAAGAGTGGAATAAGAAATGTATAAAAATATACTGTATCCTTGTTCTATTAAAAAACAAGCTGTAATGCTTTGTCTTGTGATTGCTTTACAATATATTTTTTAAGTCTTGCCATTCAAATTAAATAATCTTGGCTTGGTTATGGAAATTATGTTGTGCAACTCATCAAGCTTGGTTTTCAAAGTAGTAAATGTGTCTGCAGACATCTTGCTGTCATGTAGATTGTCTTCATTTACATGGACTCTTGAGGATTATATGTAATAGCTGAAGTGCACTGGGAAATTGAAGTTGTTAAAAATCACAGTTGATTTACTGTATTTACGAATTTTAATTAATTTTAGACCATGGGCTTTTACATACTTCAGCTTCAAAATAGGGAAGAACAATGCCAGTTATTTTAAAGTTACCCATAGGAAAAAAAATAAAATAAAGTTACCCATAGAGGAAGCCAAATAGCAATAGATAAGACTGAACATACATTTATATGTAAAGTTTTTCATGTAACACAACAAAGTTAATCTGACACGATCTCTTGGCAAGATCCCTAAGGAGGTGGTAATTGAGATATATGGTCATTAAGCACATAAACTCCCTGCTCTTGGCTTCACTGCCAGTAAACTAATTTAAGCACTGTCTTACATTGCTATTTCAAAAGTCTCTTTTCTGGCAACTCTGGTATGGAATCTTATTTCAGACTATCTTGGATCATTGTCTTACTCACTAAAAGTGAAATCTGATTCTTATAATGTCCTTCTTCAAAAATTATTGTCTTCTGCATCTAGAAGAGTATTTTCAACTTTGATTTCTTAGGTTCAGTAGAATTATATGTAAAAATAGTACATACTTATGTTTTTCTGTGCAAAGAATGCATGGACCTCCCTAGTATTGTCGGGTATTTGACCTGCACTAAGCCCTCAGTGGGCTTCCCTGGTGGCTCAGAGGTTAAAGCGTCTGCCTGCAATGCAGGAGACCTGGGTTCGATCCCTGGGTTGCAAAGATTCCCTGGAGAAGGAAATGGCAACCCACTCCAGTATTCTTGCCTGGAGAATCCCATGGACGGAGGAGCCTGGTGGGCTACAATCCATGGGGTCGCAAAGAGTTGGACAGGACTGAATGACTTCACTTTCACTTTCCAGCACTCAATGGAGAAGGCAATGGCACCCCACTCCAGTACTCTTGCCTGGAAAATCCCATGGACAGAGGAGCCTGGTAGGCTGCAGTCCATGGGGTTGCGAAGAGTCGGACAGGACTGAGCGACTTCACTTCCACTTTCCACTTTCATGAATTGGAGAAGGAAATAGCAACCCACTCCAGTGTTCTTGCCTGGAGAATCCCAGGGATGGAGGAGCCTCATAGGCTGCTGTCTATGGGGTCGCACAGTCGGACACAACTGAAGTGACTTAGCAGCAGCAAGCACTCAATGGGCTTCCCTGGTAGCTCAACTGGTAAAGAATCTGCCTGCATTGTAGGGGACCTTGGTTTGATTCCTGGGTCAGGAAGATTCCCTGGAGAAGGGATAGGCCACCCTATCCAGTATTAGGCTTCCCTGGTGGCTGAGCTGGTAAAGAATCTGCCTGCAATGTGGGAGACCTGGGTTTGATCCCTGAGTTGGGAAGATCCCGTGGAGATGGGAACAGCTCCCACTACTCCAGTATTCTGGCCTGGAGAATTCCATGGACTGTATAGTCCATGGGGTGGCAGAGAGCTGGACAAGACTGAGCAACTTTCACTTTCTAGCACTCTATAAGGCTTGCATGTTGTGTGCCTGGCTTTCTTTGTTCACTAAAATAAAAACCTTTTAAAGGGAGGGATAATGAAGGAGGGCCAGTTGACTTGAATGTTAGGCACTCAGTGAACAGTTTTTTAAATTAAAAGTTTAAAAAATTGAATTGGTACTGCTTTTAGTACCAATTGATAGTGCTTTTAGTACCAGACCACTTTCTCTCTTCTCTTTTTACTTGTCTCTCGTATTGATGGTATTGATCATTTCCTTTTATCTGACTTCTTTTTTCTCGTTCAATGATATTCACATATAGTAAATAAAATAATAGTTTTACTTAATTTGTTGTTTTCTTTGATCTTTAACTAATCTCCATAGTCAGAGGTTGAAGTTCTTTGTTATCTAGTGTTCATCATTGTCCTGTTTTTTCTCCTTTTTAAAAAAATTCTCTTTCCACATGACTCTTAGATTAAGACCCAGAAAACTTTTGATTGACCTGCATGTTATTTTTTTCACCTTAAGAAGTGCTTCTTTTAATCCTTCTCTGATTCCAACGCCATTTATTTGTTCTTCTGAGCAAGAATCCCTTCAAGAGTTTTCTGTGCTCCAAGTTCCAATTTCTCTTTTACTCTTCTTGAGATCCCTTCACCACAGTGCCTATGATTCCCCCAAATGCTCTTGTTAGTGTCAGTCAGTCTGAAACTGAATTTTCATTTCTGTTTATCATGCTATTTCTTTTGTTTTTTTTTTCATTTATTTTTATTAGTTGGAGGCTAATTACTTTACAATATTGTAGTGGGTTTTGTCATACATTGACATGAATCAGCCATGGTTTTACATGTTTTCCCCATCCCGATCCCCCCTCCCACCTCCCTCTCTACCCGCTCCCTCTGGGTCTTCCCAGTGCACCAGGCCCGAGCACTTGTCTCATGCATCCAGCCTGGGCTGGTGATCTGTTTCACCCTAGATAATATACATGTTTCGATGCTGTTCTCTTGAAACATCCCACCCTCGCCTTCTCCCACAGAGTCCAAAAGTCTGTTCTGTACATCTGTGTCTCTTTTTCTGTTTTGCATATAGGTTATCATTACCATCTTTCTAAAAATTCCATATATATGTGTTAGTATACTGTATTGGTCTTTATCTTTCTGACTTACTTCACTCTGTATAGTGGGCTCCAGTTTCATCCATCTCATTAGAACTGATTCAAATGAATTCTTTTTAACGGCTGAGTAATATTCCATGGTGTATATGTACCACAGCTTCCTTATCCATTCGTCTGCTGATGGGCATCTAGGTTGCTTCCATGTCCTGGCTATTATAAACAGTGCTGTGGTGATCATGCTGTTTCTTGCCTCCAAGCCTCTGCTCATGCACCTTCTTCTGAAATGTGTCTTCTTATCTTTTTTCCTTCCACGCCTAGACCTTTGCCACCTTCTAAATTATATATCAGATATAACTCAAGGAAGCTTATTCTGAAATTTCAGACTCGTTAACATGCTACTTTTCAGAGGAGCTCCTATCTTGCCTCTGTACTTTACAAGCTTGTATAATAATCCTCTTTGGGTGTTTCTGTCTCCTCCCCAGAGAGCTGGGAATATGTCTTACTCATCTTTGAGATGTTTAAAACCTGGTACAAAGGATGTAGTCAGTGAATATTTTAATGCATTAATGGCATGACCAAAGTTACTCAGCTAGGAGTTTTGATTTCAGTCTGAGTTTTATGAGGTATAAGTCAGTGCTTTATTTGCAGTAGCTCGTTTTCAAGGAAAAAGGTGACTATCTTCAAGACAGTTGTTCTTATAATACTAGGAGGTTTTTAGTTAATGCATTTTATCGCTCTGGGCAATATGCTCCTTGTCCTTTGTGAAGCTGCCAGTACTGATAAGAAAGTTAATTGTGACTTTTTCTAAAACACAGGCTGAAATTAATGAACAGAGGGTTGTTATAGTCAGCAAATTTTTAATATTGATGAAATTGGGCTCTTCATAGAAGAAAAACACCATTGAGATTTTTGTTGCCCAAAAGAGAAAACCATGTTAGAATTCCAAATGGTTGATGAGGCATTCATACTTTTGCTAGATACCGGTATTGCCGATAGCTTTAAATTAAACTTTTGCCTTTGTGCCACTGGGAAATCCCAGGATATTTACAAGATTTTACAAAGATTTTCTCCCAGTGATATGGGAGTTTGCTCTTAAGATTGCGTTAATAATGGTTGGTTTGTTAACATGATTTCTGATACTTGGCACAAAAATTAGGTGCACTAATTTTGCATATAAAACACTGTTTAATTCTAGATAATGAGCCAGACTTTCCAACTACCTTTTATGGCAGGCATTCTGGATTTTAACTGCTCTCTGAATATCGTCATCATTTTTACAGTCTGTAAACCAGTCTTTTAGAAATTTGTTTAGCTTTTAGGACTAACGAAAAGGGAAATAATTTAATTCTATAAATTCTGAAAACGCTTCAGCGGCTTTCAACCTTAGCAGTGGGATTGAAAATAATGATTAGGCTTAGAATTAAGAGTCAAAACAAGTATTACTTGGAGTACACTTCTGAATTTGTGCCTTGTTTCTCTGAGCTTTACTAACCCTGCAGCAGTGACGAAAATGTTGAAATAAGCAAGGACTTCAATCTGGTCTTTGTGTGAGAGGATGCTATTAGCTTACTTGTAATTTTGTAAGAACAGTTAATGAGAATTTTATTGAATAAAGAAAAATCTTTGTCAATTGGAACAGAAACAAGTGGCTGCCAAGACATAAGATGCGGCCATTGTTGAAGAGACTCATCAAAGTGTCCTGATAGTATAAATATTGATGTGCTGAGACATGTCAATATTTATCATAGAATCTGGAAGTTGCCAAGTTCCTGTTTAAGAAATATGACCCTAGCATTGGACACAGTATATCAATAAATAAGGAACATGTCCAGATGAACAGCTGCTCAGAGAAAATCTCAGACAAAATAGGATAACATCTGTCTAAACTTTAGGGCACTTCAAATGTTCAATTTAAAAAATTTATTGATTCTTTTTTGGTAATTTGTAGGTGGATGCTTCTATAATATAGTGTATTAATATAGTTCCATATGTGGGTTTGACTTAAGTATTTTTTTGTAAATTACAGCATGCTTGGTTGGAATTTATAATTTTGTAAATTAGTTGTGCTATGATACTCATCTCTAAATTGAATTAAAAAAAATCTTGCCTTAATATTGTGCTTAGGAATTGACTTCTTCATTTAGACCATTTTTCTTACAGAAGTTGGCTCAAATCATAACATTACTTTTAGGGACCAAAAGTTTGTGCTCTGGAAATTTAGCAGTAGAGAAAATATAAGTTTCTGAAGTTTAACTGTAATGAGGAAATTTATCCTGATTATTATATGGCAACTATGTCTCAGAAGAAAATGTATACGGTAATGAGCGACTAAGGTAAATACGGTTGGTCCACTATCACAGATCACCACTGTTAATTCCATGTGAGAATCACTGTGACTTAACAGAGTATTTAATGAAAAATAGTTGCTTGAAACCTTTATATCAAGTCACTGGAACCACACAAACAACCTTGCATCTGTTTTACAGACTTCTAGAAGGTTAAACTTAGCATTCTTAGAATAATAATAGTGCAAACAGTCCGAGAAAACCATGAACCATGGCTATTGGGACTGGTCCTCTCATCATTTCTCATTTCTGATAGCGAAGACTGATAGCATTTATACAGCAATCTAATTATGTTACCATATTGTAATGTTTATATTACATTACAATATAATGTCACAGAGGTTTGTGACATTGTACAACAGACAGGGAGCAAGACCATCCCCAAGAAAAATAAACTCAAAAAAGAAAAATGGCTGTCTGAGGAGGGCTTACAAATAGCTGTGAGAAGAAGGGAAGCGAAAAGCAAAGGAGAAGAGGAAAGATATACCCATTTGAATGCTGAGTTCCAAAGAATAGCAAGGAGACATTAGAAAGCCTCCCTGAATGATCAGTGCAAAGAAATAGAGGAAAACAATAGAATGGGACAGAGTAGAGATCTCTTTAAGAAAATTACAGATACCAAGGGAGCATTTCACGCAAAGATGGGCTCAAAAAAGGACAGAAATGATATGTACCTAACAGAAGCAGAAGATATTAAGAAGAGGTGCCAAGAATATACAGAAGAACTGTACAAAAAAGATCTTCATGACCCATTTAGTTACAATGGTGTGCTCACTCACCTAGAGCCAGACATCCCGGAATGTGAAGTCAAGTGGGCCTTAGGAAGCATTACTACGAACAAAGCTAGTGAAGGTGATGGAATTCCAGTTGAGCTATTTCAAATTCTAAAAGGTGATATTGTAAAAGTGCTGCACTCAATATGGCAGCAAATTTGGAAAACTCAGCAGTGGCCACAGGACTGGAAAAGGTCAGTTTTCATTCCAATCCCAAAGAAAGGCAATGCCAAAGAATGCTCAAACTACTGCACAATTGCACTCATCTTACATGCTAGTAAAGTAATGCTCAAAATTCTCCAAGCCAGGCTTCCACAATACATGAACCATGAACTTCCAGATGTTCAAGCTAGTTTTAGAAAAGGCAGAGGAACCTGAGATCAAATTGCCAACATCTGCTGGATCATTGTAAAAGCAAGAGAGTTCCAGAAGAACTTCTATTTCTGCTTTATTGACTATGCCAAAGCCTTTGACGGTGTGGATCACAATAAACTGTGGAAAATTCTGAAAGAGATGGGAATACCAGACCACCTGATCTGCCTCTTAAGAAACCTGTATGCATGTCAGGAAGCAACAGTTAGAACTGGACATGGAACACCAGGCTGGTTCTAGATAGGAAAAAGAGTACGTCAAGGCTATATATTGTCACCCTGCTTATTTAACTTCTATGCAGAGTACATCATGTGAAACGCTGGGCTAGAGGAAGCACAAGCTGGAATAAAGATTCCGAGGAGAAATATCAATAACCTCAGATATGCAGAATACACCACCCTTATGGCAGAAAGCGAAGAAGAACTAAAGAGCCTCTTGATGAAAGTGAAAGAGGAGAGTGAAGAAGTTGGCTTAAAGTTCAACATTCAGAAAACTAAGATCATGGCCTCCAGTCCCATCACTTCATGGCAAATAGATGGAGAAACAGTGGAAACTTTATTTTTTTGGGCTCCAAAGTCACTGCAGATGGTGATTGCAGCCGTGAAATTAAAAGACGCTTACTCCTTGAAAGAAAAGTTATGATCAACCTAGACATCATGTTAAAAAGCAGGGATATTACTCTGCCAACCAAAGTCTGTGTAGTCAAGGTTATGGTTTTTCCAGTAGTCAAGTATGGATGTGAGAGTCAGACTACAAAGAAAGCTGAGTGCCGAAGAATTGATACTTTTGAACTGTGGTGTTGGAGAAGACTCTTGAGAGTCCCTTGAATTGCAAGGAGATTCAGCCAGTCCATCCTAAAGGAGATCAGTCCTCCGTGTTCACTGGAAGGGCTATTGTTGAAGCTGAAACTCCAATACTTTGACCACCTGATGCAAAGAGCTGACTCATTTGAAAAGACCTTGATGTTGGGAATCATTCAGGGCAGGAGGAGAAGGGGACGACAGAGGATGAGATAGTTGGATGACATCATCGACTCAATGAACATGAGTTTGGGTGGACTCAGGGAGCTGGTGATGGACAGGGAGGCCTGGTGTGCTGCAGTTCATGGGGTTGCAAAGAGTGAGACATGACGGAGCGACTGAACTGAATGTTTATATTGTAAACAGGGAATGCTGAGTACGGTTGAAATCATATATTCTTGCAGATGCTACATATGTTTCTATAAACAACTTGATAAACATGGAAAAACAAATTTGCTTAGAGGTTCATAAAAAACTTTTAATCTGTTCAGTATATTAAAGATAGGAGTGAAAAACACATTTTAAAATTTAAATTGACTGTATATCTGTTTCAAAGAGGCATTGCCATTATTTTGAGGTAAGATGTTGAGTTTTTAGGAGAAAACATTAGAATTGTTAATTAGTGATTTTTAAAACTTGGAAAACATTTTTTTGCCTTGTAACCAGAACTTGTACTTTTGTTTTGAATAGACACGTTATGATTGTTTTTTTAGAATCATTAATGCCTTATACAAATACTTACCAATTGTCTTTTTGAACCACCTGTTACTGGTTATTTATTATGTGGTGACAACAAAGTCCCAGTGTTTTCGAAATGTCATGTGTTTTGAATTTGATAAGAATGGAAGCATATTAAGTTGAAAATGTAAAACTTCCTGTTTGGTGTTGAATATTATGAGTTTAATAGAATGTTTCCCGAAGTGTGGTACACCATTGATGGAATATATATGTTTGCTTACTTACAACTTTTTTTCACATACTTTAAGGTAATTGAGATCCACATAACCAATGAGTAACCGTGAGGATTCATCTTGAAATGTCTGATTCCAAAGCCTGACACAAGATAGTTTAAGCAAAAAGGAATTTCTTGGCCTCATACCTAAAACATTCACAATTAGATCTAGATCCTGTAGCTGCCGTAATCAGATCTGAGCTGCTGGTCACCCCTCAGTTCTACTTTCTGCTTTCTTTGTTTTGTTCTGAACAGCTCCAGTTGTACACCTCATAACATCAAATCCAGTACAGAAGAAACTCTATGCTTTAGATGCAAAGAAAAGTCTTGACATTGAGCCTTACAGGTTTTAGTTGTCCTAACTTGAATCATGTACTCATCTTTGAATCACTTCCTGGAGATTAAAATGTAATGTTGGTTTAGTCCAGATCTGTATTCTACTGCAACTTGGGATCAAAGTCAACTTGCTCATAGCCTGTGTATGAGAACAGTGGAGGTGGGCGTGTTTGGTACTCAAGGTTTTGTTGCCATGAGTGCGGAGTCTGTATTAGGTAATGCAAATCACCAAATTCTCTCTAAATGTTGGATAAATGAACACTTTTAACCTGAATTGGGTAGGGCATGGACCAGACACTGGTGGCAGTTTCTGACAAATGTTTAGTTATAGCTAACAGTACAGAACTCTTCAACTGGACATGGAGAAGGAAAAGTATCAGTGTAAACTAACGTCATTCAAATTGATACAGATGAAATGAATTCAGCCATTTGAGCTAGAATTGCTTATTGATTATGTATAATAGGTATTTGACTCATATTAGTTAGATAAGAAAATTCTGATATCACGAGTCTAATGATATGTCATAGGATGAAAAAGTTTGGAAAGTTTCAGTATGATTATTACTTTTGGTTTCTTTAATGTGGATCTTCTGTGCGGTCTTTGAATATACACATAAAGTGGCTCATATATTGACTATTTTTTCAATTAATTTTTTCACATTTTGGCATTAAGACCAAATAATTAGTGTATAGCTAATAAATATTGAAATAATTTTAGCTATTTTGATTATCAGCTTTTCAATCGATTATTCAAAAAATTTATCCTCAGTAGTAATATATTTGATTCATTGTTGTAAAATAAATTTACCAATGCATTATGCACCACTGTCCCTGGCGTAATGTTTATCAGATAGAAGTATTTCCAGTGACCAGTAGTGAGTTTAATACTTATTTAGTTAGGCTCCTAAATTTTGAAGTATTAGTTATATATTTAAGAATGTATTTCTAATAGATGACTTTTTCCTTTTACAAAAGTATCCCAAAAGTAACAAACAATTATCCTGATGGTCAAAGAAGACTTATTGAAAGCATTTTTCTTTTTACACATTTTATTATGGGAAATATCAAACATATGTAAAAGAAGAGGGAATAATGAATTCCCATCATCTAGCATAAGAATTATTTTGCGTTCCAGTCCCCTATAATGAAAAGGACATCTTTTTGGGGTGTTAGTTCTAAAAGGTCTTGTAGGTCTTCATAGAACCGTACAACTTCAGCTTCTTCAGCATTACTGGTTGGGGCATAGACTTGGATTACCGTACTATTGAATGGTTTGCCTTGGAAACGAACAGAGATCATTCTGTCATTTTTGAGATTGCATCCAAGTACTGCATTTTGGACTCTCTTGTTGACTATGATGGTTACTCCATTTCTTCTAAGGGATTCCTGCCCATAGTAGTAGATATAATGGTCATCTGAGTTAAATTCACCCATTCCAGTCCATTTTAGTTTGCTGATTCATAGAATGTCAACGTTCACTCTTGCCATCTCCTGTTTAACCACTTCCAGTTTGCCTTGATTCATGGATGTTACATGCTAGGTTCCTATGCAATATTGCTCTTTCTAGCATCGGACTTTGCTTCTATCACCAGTCACATCCACAACCGGGTGTTGTTTTTGCTTTGGCACCATCCCTTCATTCTTTCTGAAGTTATTTCTCCACTGATGTCCAGTATCATATTGGGAGTTATTTCTCCATATTGAAGTTATTCTCCACTGATCCTCCAGTATTATATCATACAAGACCTTATAGAACTAACACCCAAAAAATGTCCTTTTCATTATAGGGGACTGGAATGCAAAAGTAGGAAGTCAGGAAACACCTGGAGTAACAGGCAAATTTGGCCTTGGAGTACAGAATGAAGCAGGGCAAAGGCTAATAGAGTTTTGCCAAGAGAACGCACTGATCATAGCAAACACCCTTTTCCAACAACACAAGAGAAGACTCTATACATGGACATCACCAGATGGTCAACATCGAAATCAGATTGTTTATATTGTTTGCAGCCAAAGATGGAGAACCTCTGTACTATCAGCAAAAACTAGACCGGGAGCTGACTGTGGCTCAGATCCTGAACTCCTTATTGCCAAATTCAGACTTAAATTGAAGAAAGTGGGGAAACCCACTAAACCATTCAGGTATGACCTAAATCATACCCCTTATGATTATACAGTAGAAATGACAAATAGATTTAAGGGACTAGATCTGATAGACAGAGTGCTTGTCGGACCAGGGACAGAGGTTCGTGACATTGTACAGGAGACGGGAATCAAGACCATCCCCAGGAAAAAGAAAAGCAAAAAAGCAAAATGGCTATCTGAGGAGGCCTTACAAATAGTTGTGAAAAGAAGAGAAGTGAAAAGTAAAGGAGAAAAGGAAAGATATACCCATTTGAAAGCAGAGTTCTAAAGAATAGCAAGGAGAGATAAGCCTTTCTCAGCAATCAATGCAAATAAATAGAGGAAAACAATAGAATGGGAAAGACTAACAATCTCTTCAAGAAAATTAGAGATACCAAGGGAACATTTCATGCAAAGATAGGCTCAATAAAGGACAGAAATGGTATGGACCTAACAGAAGCAGAAGATATTAAGAAGAGGTGCCAAGAATACACAGAACTGTACAAAAAAGACCTTCATGACCCATTTAGTTACGATGGTGTGCTCACTCACCTAGAGCCAGACATCCTGGCTGGATGTGAAGTCAAGTGGGCCTTAGGAAGCATTACTACGAACAAAGCTGATGATGATGGTGGTGAAGGTGATGGAATTCCAGTTGAGCTATTTCAAATTCTAAAAGGTGATATTGTGAAAATGCTGCACTCAATATGGCAGCAAATTTGGAAAACTCAGCAGTGGCCACAGGACTGGAAAAGGTCAGTTTTCATTCCAATCCCAAAGAAAGGCAATGCCAAAGAATGCTCAAACTACCGCACAATTGCACTCATCTCACATGCTAGTAAAGTAATGCTCAAAATTCTCCAAGCCAGGCTTCAGCAATACATGAACCGTGAACTTCCAGATGTTCAAGCTTGTTTGCAAAAAGGCAGAGGAACCAGACATCAAGTTGCCAACATCCACTGGATCATTGAAAAAGCAAGAGAGTTCCAGAAGAACTTCTATTTCTGCTTTATTGACTATGCCAAAGCCTTTGACCGTGTGGATCACAATAAACTGTGGAAAATTCTGAAAGAGATGGGAATACCAGACCACCTGACCTGCCTCTTAAGAAACCTGTATGCATGTCAGGAAGCAACAGTTAGAACTGGACATGGACCAACAGATTGGTTCCAAATAGGAAAAAGAGTACGTCAAGGCTATATATTGTCACCCTGCTTATTTAACTTCTATGCAGAGTACATCATGAGAAACAGTGGGCTGGAGGAAGCACAAACTGGAATCAAGATACCGAGGAGAAATATCAATAACCTCAGCTATGCAGATGACACCCCCGCTTATGGCAGAAAGCGAAGAAGAACTAAAGAGCCTCTTGATGAAAGTGAAAGAGGAGAGTGAAGAAGTTGGCTTAAAGTTCAACATTCAGAAAACTAAGATCATGGCCTCCAGTCCCATCACTTCATGGCAAATAGATGGGGAAACAGTGACTGACTTTATTTTTTTGGGCTCCAAAATCACTGCAGATGGTGATTGCAGCCATGAAATTAAAAGATGCTTACTCCTTGGAAGGAAAGTTAGGCCCAACCTAGGCAGTATATTTAAAAGCAGAGCCATTACTTTGCCAATGAAGTTCCATCTAGTCAAGGCTATGGTTTTTCCAGTGGTCTTGTATGGATGTGAGAGTTGGACTATAATGAAAGCCGAGCACTGAAGAACTGATACTTTTGAACTGTGGTGTTGGAGAAGACTCTTGAGAGTCCCTTGGATTGCAAGGAGATCCAACCAGTTGATCCTAAGGGAGATCAGTCCTCCGTGTTCACTGGA